>NC_135965.1:15235190-15535190 GCF_053455715.1 Rhinoraja longicauda | reverse complement strand
TGACAGTATTATGATAAATTCTCCCATGAACTCAGTGCCTTTCATGAGAGCATGGGAACCAGGGCCCCAGTGAATCTGGTGGGGAGTGTGGGAGCCAGAGACCTAATGAGTCAGGGGAGGGGGGGAAGCATGGGAACCAGGGCCCTAGTGAGTCTTGGATGAGTCTGGGAACCAAGGCCCCTGTGAGTCTCAGGGGAAGAGCAGGAACCAAGACCCCAGAGAGTCTCTGGGGAAATGTGGGCACTTGAACCTGGGCTCCGGGGGGACCTAGGGCCCCAGAGAGTCTTGGGGAGGGTGGGAACCAGGCCCACTGAGAGCCTCGGGGTAAGTGTGGGAACCAGGGACCTGAAGAATTTGAGGGGGGGGGGAGCATGGAATCAGGCCCACAGTGAGTCTCGGGGTAATCAGGACTCTGGTGCGTCTTGGGGCTGTAAGGGAAGCATTAGCTGGAAAATAAATGCAAAACTATCAAGATTTCTGAAAGGTCATATGTTCTGACTCACACTTGCACTTCTGTTGTGCGACTTTATAGGATTTTGCCTTGCTTGTTGCTCATGTGGATGTGTTATGGGACGGAGGGGTGAGCAGTGTTTGGCTGCTCTGTTCCGCAAAGGAGTCCAATGCAGACTAGGCATAAGCTCACAAGCAGCAAACGTGGAAGGAGGACTGCCTGTCTGCTTATTTATTCAATCAGGGGAAAAGAAGATAAAATAAACATGTGGGAAACAAAAGCTGTAGAGCAGCAGAACGCAAATAAGCAGAGAATTTATCTATCATTTTGCCTGCTGTGGTCATCTGTCATCTCGCTGGCTTCATCTCGTGCTTTATCACTGACAGATCTCTATTTGTGTCTTACAGGACTGGAGGGAGAAATACATTCATCCAAACTATTCACAGATATTCACAGGAGGGGTGATTGACGAGGTATGCAATGGTTTCCTGAGTGTAAACAGAGCATTGTCCATTCAAGCATGTCCTGCTGTTTACAGATGCCCAGATGGTCATTGATGTAAATTGTAGGCTAGTTCCCATTTACTAAAGCAGCAGCCACTTTGTGTTTGTGCACAATGGCACATTGCCCTCTCCACCGACCCCATTATTTCAGATTGAAAACCAAGTGTATCTCCAGGACCAAATGTCAGAAGTCATCGGTCGTGACGGTGTGCACCTTGGGAATAATGTTCCACATATTTAAACATTTTGCTCAGTGAGTGGTTGCTATTATTGATCAATTCTCATTTCTAACATCTCCCATTCATTGTGATGCTGCATCAGATACGTTAGGACACTTTCCACATCAGTGGTCTTCATAGACAGCTTTGGTTTGCAAAACTGATGTACTTCACTGTATTTTGTCTCTGAATCCATTCGGGAATGGCGACTGCATTTCCACTCCTTCTCCTTAATGTGGACGACTCTTTTTTTATTTGAACAGCCATGTCCAGATGTCTTCTGGTTCCCCATATTTTCAGAGAGAACTTGTGATGAACTCGTGGAGGAAGTAGAGAACTACGGTGAATGGTCTGGCGGAAAGAGCGAGGTAAAGATTTACATTGGGGTGGCTTGCACTAGTTGCTTTCAGCTTCACTGTTTTCCACACTCTTTCACTCAATTGTGTTTTTAAATGACTATTGGAATAGGCAAAACCTGTTACTTCAGTGTTAACAAGTGCATTGATTGTTGCAACCAGATGTAGTGCAGTATTGTTGTTACTTCAAAATCAGTTCGAACAAGATTGATGGCACACAACATTTAAAAGGCATTTGGACAGGTACATGAACAGGAAAGGTTTAGAAGGATATGGGCCTAACGCAGGCAGGTGGGACTAGTGTAGATGGTGCTTCTTGGTCATCATGGTCAATTTGGGCTGAAGGGCCAGTTTCCGTGCTGTCTAACTTTGACTCTAAACCTAGGCAAATGAGTTTGAGCTGGTAGACATTACTGAGACAAGATGCCTAACATTAAGTGATGTTTGGAAAAGAAAGGTAAAATTAGAAGGGTGCCCTTGGAGAAACAGCAGGACAGAGATTTCTTTCTTAAGAAATCAAGATGTAGAACGGGTAATGGTGGAGCTAAGTAGCAATGGAAAAAAACACTATCAGGAGTAGTTTATAGACCTAACTGTAAACTTGGTGCAAAATAGAGTGAATCAAGAAATTAGGGTAGATTATAGCAAAAGGAATGTCATATTCCTTGAAATTTTAAACCTATGGATAGGAACAAAACAAATTGGTTTACTTAGTTTGAAGAATAAATATTTACAAGAGTTTCCTAACCATACTAATTCTCATCCTGATTTTTTGGCCTAAAGCCTTTCTCCCTGCTGCATTTTTAACCCATCCATTGCTGCTAGGACTACCCCGACTCCTTTTCCATTTCACTAATTTCCTCTAAATGTTGTCGAGCATTATATCAAGAAACTATTTCAGAAGCAGATCAGAAATTAAGTAAAGAGAGAACATTAACTAAAGTTTTTTCGAGCAAAAGTGTATAGTGAAAGGTTTTGTTTTGCATGCTATCCAATCAGATAGTATACATAAATAAACACATGAACTTCGAGTACGATAGGGAAAGCAAAGGGAAAGATACAGAGTGCAGAATATAGTTCTCAGCACCAGTTCCACCGACAAAATCCAATGCCCACAATGGGGCAGAGGTGATTTGGACTCATTCCATCTTAATGAAATGTTAACTATCCGCCAATGAGATAAACTATTCATTCGTATCAGTAGATGCCAGACCTCGCCATCCAAATTGATTTTACATGTCAACCGAAACAATGGTAGAAGTTTCCTCTTCCACATACTATGAAGATTCAACTTAGTTTTGAAGTAAAGAGCTTGGTACTTTCCAGACTTTTCACACTTCCGACTCTCAGTCTGAAGAGCCTCGATCCGAAACATCACCTATTCCTTTTCTCCAGAGATGCTGCATGACTTGCTGAGTTACTCCATCCAGCATTTTGTGTCTAGCTTGGTACTAATCCATACATAACCCAGTGTTTCAGTATGCTCACATTGAAGAGGTGTTCTGCTTTATTTATTTACGGTTTGCAAAATGATATGTAAAACATTTTAATGTAATTTTCACAAAAGCTCTGGTTTTTTTTCCCTTGGTCTCTCCCTTTCCCTCTGTCTCTTTTCCATTCAGATGCACCTTAAAACTTTAATTCTTGACTAAGTTTTTTGATCTCCATAACCTAATAACTACTATTGGTTCAGTATCAAATTTTGTTTGATAACATAAGTGGTTCAGGACAATAAAAACTATGTAAATCCCCAGTGATTTTCAAAATCCTGCCGAATTTACATGATCTTTTGCATGCTTGCTTCAATGTCAGTGATTTAATTTTTCTGAATCTGAAAGATCTCCACCACTGATAACTTTGCTCTATTTCAGGATAAGCGATTAGTGGGTGGATATGAAAATGTTCCCACTGACGACATTCACATGACCCAGGTTGGTCTGGAGCAAGTGTGGCTACATTTCATTCGGGAGTACATTGCTCCTGTTACACTGAAGCTATTTTCCGGTTATCATACCAAGGTATGTCATAAGCTTTGCGTTGTATGTCAACAAAGGCGCTGTGAAACGAGCCTTATACCAACTCTTAGCTGTTGCACAACAGCTGGGGAAAAATATATTAAAAAGTGACACTAAAAACCATTCTGTGGTATTGCAGTAAAATTGACTGATTTTTCAAGGTATATTAAATCAAATATGTTCTTGCATGCCTTTATTGTTGATCTTCTGGCAGTGATTAGTTTTATCAAGAACATTTTCACTGCCTTATTACAAAGCATTTATTCGTATTCAAGGATTTAATTTGGTACAGAATCCTTCTCTACCTTTTAAGTCATGCGTGGCAATTTTGCTATTAGGATTCGGATGTTAAACCATATGTGTTAATCACAGAGTCCAAGTCCTTTTTGAGAGTAGTTTCGAGATACAGCATGGGAACACGGTCCAGGCCGACCATCAATCATCCATTCACATTAGTTCTATGTTATCCCATTTACTCGTCCACTCCCCACACACCAGGGAACTTTTACAGTACAAACCTGCACACCTTTGGGTTATGGGGCGAATTCGGACCACCCAGCGGAAGCCCACATGGTCACAGAGAGAATATGCAAACTCCACACAGACAGAATCCAAGGTCAGTATCGAGCAGTGAGATGGCAGCTCTACCGGCTGCGTCACTGTTCCACCAATAAATGTGTTACAAAGTAGATTCCAGAATTACTGACAGCACCAGGATTTCTCTTCACACCATAGCAATGCCATGTATAATAGTAATCAATGTTGTTTCGTTCTAATCTTTGCAGGCTGCATCATTTGCGTAACAACAGTTCAATCCATTGCAATATAGTTGTATAGCGGTAGAGCTGCTGTCTAACACCATCAGAGACCCAGGTTCAATCCTGTCCTTGGATTCTGCTGTCTGGAGTTTGGCGACTGTATATGTTTCCTCCTGGTGTTCTGGTTTCCTCAATGGCATGCATGTTTGTAGGTATATTGGCCACTATAAATTGCCCTAAGGATAGAGATGAGTGGTATGTTTGTGGGGAATTGATGAGAATGTGTGGAGATTAAAAAAGGAAAGATTAATATAGGATTCAAATAAATGGTGTTAATAGTTGGTGCAGATAAGGTGGGCTGTCGGGCCTGTTTCCATGGTGATTCTCTATTAATCTGTATGTATTAGCGCATCAATAGATCATGATCATTTTAATTGATAAATGGCCCAGTGGCACAACTGGTAGAGCTGCTACTTCACAGCACCAGAGACTTGTGTTCAGTCTTGACCTCGGGTACTGTCTGTGTTGAGTTTGCACATTCTCACTGTGACCATGTGGGTGTCCTCCCACATCCCAAAGAAGTGCAGGTTTGTTCGTTAATTGGTCTCTGTAAATTGCCTCTGGTGTGTCGGGAGTGGGTGAGAAATTCGGATGACATAGAACTAGTGTGAACGGACGATCGATGGTCGGCATGAACTCGGTGGGCCGAAGGGCCTGTTCGCATGCTGTATCTCCAAACTGGCTTAAACTAAACGAAACAATGTGAGCAGTTCTTTCCTGTGTACTCCCCCTGGATTTTCCTTCTCATCAGGTTGCTCAGGCTTTGCAGCAGATTTATAATAGTGCAACTTTGAGACGGGTTACTGTTGCACAGAGCACTGTTCTGTCTCGCTGTGCGTTATACAGGTGAACATGGCTGTCGGGGAGAGCCTGTGATTTATCACCTGGTAACTACTCAGCTAGTTAATGGACAGGTGAGCAGAGAGGGGGCTGCCCTAGGGACTGTCTGAACTGATTCATCCATTGCAAGAAGCTTTTAGGCTGTTGACCACGTCAATCACTGCCACTGCATTCCAGTTTAAAAGGTTTTTTTGTTAGTAGAATGGACCCTGTGAGATTTGTTAATGCTACAAATTCCGACTTTTCACCACAGGGTCATAAATTGCTCTCTCAATCCAACTAGAAACTAACCTAGTAAACGCAAGTCACCAAGGAAGATGGTGTGTACAGATGTAGCATCCAGTGCATTAGTCTCAATATTCTGGAAAAGGGTGGAATGTGTGAGAGGTGCGGACAGACTGCCTCTACATCAATCAGTGTTGTGTGCCTCTACATCAATCAGTCGTACCTCACCTCTCTGGAATGTGGTCCAAGTGCACCTTCTAAAGTACTGTATTGCAAAAAGGCAGCACCTTAGATTTCCTATTCGGTCAGCTCTTCATTTCAATCATACTCAAGGGCCAATTGGATGCCAATAAGATGATAATACTATTGTCTACAGGAACAGGAAGGGAAAGATTAAAAGTTGTAGGGTCTTTGGCCTTATCTGTTCTGAACCTACTAAAGGAATCAGATACAGAAGCAGAACTGCCCTGACCAATTTTCTTTTAAAGTCCTACCATTGGTAATATTTTACTGAAGTGAGGTCCTGCACTGTTTTTTAGTGCATCTAGAAAATGCTCCACTTGACCATTTCCCAATGTGCCCTCCTTTACATCAGCTAGACTCCCTATGTGGCTTCCTTTACATCGGCAAGACTTCTGATGTGGCCCTTTTACATCGGCAAGAATTAACATTGTGGCCTCCTTTTGCATGGGTGAGATTCGCAATGTGACCTTCTTTACATGGGCAAGACTCCCAATGTGGCCGACCATCAATCACCCATTTCACGCCGACCATCGATCACTCATTCACACTAGTTCTATGTCATCCCACTCCACTCCATACACATTGGGAGCAATTTATAGAAGCCAATTAACCTGCAAACCCACACATCTTTGGAACATGGGAGGACACTGGAGCACCCAGAGGAAATGCAGTCACAGGGTCTCTGGCGCTTTGTGACAGTGGCTCTACCAGCTGCACCACTGTGCCGCCACCTGTATCCACCTATCCCTTACTAGACTTTGTCCCAGCCCCACCTCTCTTTCAGCTTTCTCCTCTCTACTACAATCAGCCTGAAAAAGGGTCCCAATCTGAAACATCACCTATCCCTGCTCTGGCTGACCTGCTGAGTTACTCCAGCACTTTTTTGGTAGACCAGCAACTGAGGTTCCTTGTGTGCTCTACATGAGTGTTAATGTATTCCATTGTGAAAATACTGGTGATTGAAGGATTGTCAGTGGAGTTGTCAGTGGAATCCATTTCAATACGTCCATAGATTTATAAGAGACAAGCTCATAACAACAAGAAATAACACATAGGTTTGGACATTATGGTTGATATTATTTTAATGTGTCTGCGCATTCCATTTGTATTGTAGGTGTTTTTTGATTTATGCTCATTAGAAAATCTAGCCCAACATTTAACATACATCTTGTGCTTTTTGATAGCCTTTTCTTATTTCATATAGATTTTAAAATATAGTCTGTTTGGAAGCAATTGTAGAGGTGGTGAAAGGATGATTGATGAACACGTCATTATTCCAATGCCTCTGACAAAGAATTCAGCAGCACAAAAGTTGATTTACTTTATAATGTTAATTTATTTACTTCCCAGGGATTTGCCATGCTGAACTTTGTTGTGAAGTATACACCAGAGAGACAGGCTTATTTAAAGCCTCATCATGACTCTTCTACTTTCACCATAAACATCGCCTTAAATAATAAAGGAATAGATTATCAGGTGGGTTAGACACTATCATTTCAATTGTACTTAAATATTCAGCAAAGATTTTACTGTCAAATACATCAGTATTTCTGCTTCAACCAGTGTCTGGGTGGAAGGAGTGTAACTATTTAAATGCAACAGGGTTCAGTGATTGAACCTCGGCTACTGTAATGAATCTGATGGGGAGGTGAGCATAATACATCGAGGTTTGCTGATGCCAAGCTGGTTTCAATCTAGCCTGCATTGGCACCATGCGCTTTTCCCAAACGATTGACTAATCTGCAGATATAAGGAACTGCAGATGCTGGTTTACAAAAAAAAGAATATGTGGACCTGGCTTCCCCCGGAGCAAAGCGAAAGGCAACTGGGCTGTGGGTGGTGGACCTTGAATCTGCAGCCTTTTGGTACCTCATTAAGGTCAAAGGACCGTTTAACCAATTTTGCAATGTGTGTGATACAGACTGAAAATTCTGATAATTTAAACTTTATCTTAAACTATGAAAAAGTGATTTGAAGCGTAATAAATAGGTGAACAAAATAAAACTGAATAAACCTGTACTTTTTTAAATCACATTTGTTGACCCCATTCCAACGAGTGGGGTCGCACTTGTCATACCAAGTAAAGCTGAGGGGAAGAAAATGCAATGCATTTGGCCCACAGCCCAGGCCATTGGTAAGGTGATAAATGGAGCAGAGGTGAAGGAGTTTAGATGCACCGGCATCTGACCCCCAACTTTTCTGACATCCTCATTGCAATGCATAGGTACACGTCAGAAATAAGCTAAACTGTGAGCACACAAGTGTCATCAGCGCAGGAGGTTTTTTTGTTTGGCCTAGAACTTGTTCATCCTGCATTTCTGTAGCATTTGTAATCCAATTGCCATGTCATTTCATCTAAAGACACATTTCATTTTTTCATGCTTGCAAAAGATTGTATTTCGTTGTGCCATTTGTTTTTAATTCTCCCTCACACTGTCCATGATCCCAACTGGTAATTGGCAATGAAGTCAGTGATCTGAGGCAACCAATGTACTGCCCCATATTGCTGTCAGTTGGCTGGCTTCATTTTGCATCACCTTCTATCTATGCCTCTCTTAATTTGATATACTTCTGTCAGGTCTCTCATCAACCTCTGACATTCCAGAGAAAACAATTCTATGGCTAATACCCGCTAATCCAACCACCAATCTGGTAAACCTCTTCTGGACCTTCTCCAAAACCCCCATGTCCTTCCTGGAATGAAGGGGGTGACCAGAACTGCGTACTGTACTTCAAATATAACCTAGCCAGTCTCATAAAGCTGCAACATGACTTCCTGACTTTCATATTCAATGCTCCGACTGACAGAGGCAAGCATACCATATGCCTTCTGCAGCATTATCAGAATTTCCACGCATTACATAAATAACTTAGCTTTCTCTTATCATTTATAATTATTACATATCTTAAGCGCGTCTAGGAATAGAATGAATGGAACATCAGAACATGGGAGCAGGAGTTGGCCACTTGACCCATCAGGCTTGTCCTGCCATTCAGTATGATCATGGCTGATTTGCGCATGCCTTATCTATAATGTGCCTGTTCCCCATGCCACATGGTTTCCCCCCACAGTTCCTAGTTCCCTGAACTTTTAAAATGTAACTACTTCCTCGTTATATTCTCCAATAATCTAACTCCACAACACTTCTGGTAGCGAATTGTTCATAACAATGCACAATCTGACCATCCTACATGGAGGGTTGACCTATACAGGCCAGTATCTATTTTTACAGTGACCTTACCTGGTGTTGAATTGTTTTGTCCGTAAAGCATGGTTTTCTCCAATCTTTGCAAAGGTTGACTAAGAAGAGTTAAGTTTATCGTCATGTGTACTGAGGTACAGTGAAAGCTTTTTGTTGTATGCTAACCAGTCAGTGGAAAGGCTGTACACTATTACAATCAAGCCATCCACAGTATATAGATATGTGATAAGGTAAAGTCTGATTAAAGACAGTCCGAGGGTCTTCGTTGAGGTTGATAGTAGCTCGGGACCACTCTCTAGTTGTTGGTAGGATGGTTCAGTTGCCTGATAACAACTGGGAAGAGCCAAGGATCAAACAGTTGAGAGGATTTATTTCACACAGTGACAAAGAAAGAAAGAAGCAGTTCAAGTAAATTCTGCTTGTCTGTCGTCTTTCCTAAGGAGGGAAAACGGGTCTCGTGCTTAATTGATCTTGCCATGCCTTTTACTAGGCAAATTCTACCTGTAAGATCTGCAGTTTTAGCTTCCAGACCCCGCTCTTTGATCACAATGGTTGCCTTGAGGATGTGTTCCCCTTAATGCCAACCTTCAGAAAATGAGCCGATGAAACGTCTTGACATCTTCCAATGAAGAGCTATATATTTTATCAAAACAGCCTCAGCATAATTTCTTCCCAGGAGCATATTCTTAGGAATCCAGCTTTATGTGCCCTGTCATTGAATGAATAGACCCTCTGCTGAATGTTAAATATTTGAGCATTTAAATACAATGTGAATTGGATAGTTTTCCATTCATCTGCTGGCAGCAAACCAGCTGGAACAGGTTAAACATCCATTTTACTCTTCACCCAATTTTGCTCTTGAAAGAAAATATTAGCTTAAAATTTCCTGGAATCAATTCAGTATCCTGTTTAGCATGAAATGACAAGACAATAGCAGAGGTGATGGTCTCATCTAAGAAAGCATTGTTCACTGACAAATTGGCAATCAATCTATGATTAGTCATATGAAAGGAAATGGTGAAAGAATCTTGAATTTTTGCCAGGGATCTGGTAATTAACATCATCTGTACACCTTCAGCTATTATCGTAGAAATTAGATTACATCTCTGTAGAGCAGAATGGCTGGATAATACAATAAGACTTATTGTAGGAACTAATTCTCCTGTCAACTACAGCTAATCCACCTTTATCCAGCCAGTTTGTATAGGCAACAAAGCTGATCCACTTAAAAGGTATATATGCACATTGAAATGCTTTTTAAAAGCCATAAAATATACATATAGTCCAAGTATTATACTCACCAAACAATGGGCCTTATTGTTTAGTTTAAATTAAAAGGCTGACACGTGGTGCCAAGTTCTTAAGATGTATATACCAGAAATGACACTTTTCTGGGTCTTCAAAGAGGGTGGAATTGTTGGAAAACATGAGGAAAAAACAATCCTTGATTTCCCTCTCTCTCTCTGTCCCTCCCCCACCCTAGTCCTCTTGCTAATTTTGTTATCATCTTGTCCCCAGCCAACAATGGACCATTGTGGGCTCGACCTTTCCTGAGTTATCAATGCGGGTTCTGCATTGTTCTGTACCTTCCCATGCCTAGTTTCCCCCTCCCTGACTCTCAGTCCTGAAAAGTCACGTATTCCTTTTCTCCAGGGAAGCTGCCTGACCCGCTGAGTTACTCCAGCATTTTGTGTCTATCTTTATGGAAAAAAATTAACTTGTGTTTCGTTCCAGGGTGGAGGCTGCAAATTCCATCGATATAATTGTGCCATTGAGTCGCCCAAGAAAGGATGGAGTTTCATGCATCCAGGAAGATTAACACATCTGCATGAGGGGCTCCCAACTACAAATGGGACAAGATACATCGCAGTATCTTTTGTTGATCCATAGAGCACCAATGTCCTTGCACCCTGATGAACACACACAGTATGACTATAGGCTTCCCTCTTGAAACTCCCAACCTCCAGTTCATCAGATAGTTTTAAAACAGATGCTTGAATTTTTCGTGATGACCCAGAAATTAGTATTATTTAAAAACACAGATTTCTATTAAAGTTAAATGTTTATTTGCGTTGAAGGCAAGTATCAGTAAAGAGAGATGCTTGGCAGAAAGTTTTATTGTACTGGTTACGAGTGCCTCTTGCTGTGGAACTGCGGAAGGTCTCTTGTCAGGGTCCTTTGGGCCAGTGTTATATTAGAATCTTATGTTAAGATGATTCAGATGCCACACCTGCAATGGGCAGATTTAGTCTGTTTGGAATCTTTTATCGCCTTTGCTTTGCTAGATTTGTACCCCTAGAAGTAGGTTATGCATGGGATGCAAAGAGTTTTCACTCGGACCAATTGTGCGCAATGAAGCAGCCCCTTCACCACTGTGATTAAAGGAATAAGCAAACTTAAATCAACCATCATCCTACGTAAATAAGGCAGTTGATGACATGTAGCCACAGAAAGACAAACACCTCGCCTATATACTATTCCCTCCCCCACCCAGTAACTAGTGCTCAATCTAGTCACTTTAAGCTGCTTTCTCTTTTTGCAAGCTGCTTTTATTCTTCAAATGAAGGATTTTGCACAACTAATTCAGCAACACCAAACTTTAAGAAATAAATGACTTTTCATTTCCTTCACTTTTGATCTTTTGCTAATGCGCATGCAAACCATTGTCCTGATGAACAAAATAAATATCTGGCAAGTTTATTTTCTGTTATCTGGTGAGAGACTGATAATCACAACAAATCTATCAGTGTACTGTATGTGACCTGCCTGGGACGAGTAGGCTAAAGTTAACTTATTCTGCCAACTGTTTTAAATTTAAATAAAAATAATGTTTTGTAAAGGTAGATTTGGTTGTATAATTGAATGAATCAAAGTTCTTCAAGCAACAAGTGGGCATATGGGCAGTGCAATTTTCTGTCCTGTAAATGTGTGACTATACACAGAGCTGTCAGCATAGCTGGCAGATGTTCACAATGCTTTTATGGAGCCAAGCAGCATGGAAATAGGTGCTTTGACCAACTGTTCCAAAACGCTGGTTTGTTGCAATAAGGTTCTGATCCAGTCAATATGTTTTTGAAACGTGTTTTATTGCACAATTAGTAGTAACAAGAAGAAAACAGTTTGTCCTATTGAATTAATCCATTTTCATATCTCAACTACTGATGGGGAACCCCGCTGATAGTGAATGTATGAGTTGTCAATAACCCTTAACATCATACGTGTCCACGGTTCAAAAGTCCATCCATTGATCCAAAAATAATTCTCAAGAAAAGTCATCCCACATTCTTTTGGCTCTTCTGCACTTCTAGCATCAAAGAGTATCCTGTCTCTTTATGTCTCTCAGCACACTCACAATCCCAGTCCAAAGATGAAGTCCTCTCCATCAGTCAAGAAGCGCCTCCTCCTGATGATTTAGACGACGTTAGAGATGCAGCGTAAAAACAGGCCCTTCGGCCCGCCGTCCGCACTGACGAGTGATCACCCCGTACACTAACCTACACACACTAGGGAGCATTTGCAAATCCAATTAACCTACACACCAATACGTCTTTAGAGTGCGGGAGGAACCCGGAGAAAACCCACGCTGTCACAGGGGGAAATGTGCAAACTCCATACAGACAGTGCCCTTAGTCTGTGGGGTATGTGATAACGTCTAAATGAAAAAGACAAAAGAATGTCAAATGAGAGAAAAGGAGAACAATATAAAGACGGAGGGAGGTATATGGGTAAAAGGGGATGGGGTGTGGGGGGAGAGGGGCTACATAGTGGGAGGAATGGGTGGGCATCAGGGTATAGGGAGTTACAGGAAAGAGGGGATAGGGAAGGTATTACTTAAAATTGGAGAATCTGACACCATTTTGTCCCTTGTGCCCCGGGGCCGTGTGCAGGCAAGGGGGGACAGTGAAGGGGAGAGGGTGCCACTCACCTCTGCCCCGTGCTGCCAGCCAAGGACCCGAAGCCCCTCCTGAAGCGCGACGGCCATCTTGTTGGACCCTCTGCCGCTGCGCTGCACCATGGGAGGAAGGTCAGGTGCAGGGCACACCGGGCCTGTCCTCCTGGCGGGGGCGGGGGGGGGGGGGGGGAGCACATCTATTAAAGTTAGCGTCAGCTCGTGGGCTCAGCAGCCCCCTCATTGGCCTCAAACCTCTCCTGCATTGGTCCAGCACTCTCCCCTCCCCCTCCCCCCCACACTCACCCACTCCATCCCCCCCATCCTCCCCCCCACCCACTCAATTCCCCCTGAACCCCCCTTATCCTCCCCTCCCCCACATGCACTCGATCCCCCCCCTCACGCACTCACCCACTCCATCCCTCCTCAACCCCCTTTATCACCCCCCTCCCCTCACCGCCCCCTCCCTTACCCACTCCATCCCCCTTCAACACCCCAAACCTCTCCTGCATTGGTCTAGCAGCCTCCCCTTCCCCTCCTCCCCCCGCTCACCCACTCCATTCATCCACTCCATCCCCCCTGAACTCCCCTCACCCACTCCATCCCCCCTCAACCCCCCCTTACCCCCCTCTCCTCACCACCCCCCTCTCTCACCCACTCACCCAACTCTATCCCCTTATCTCCCCCCCACGCCCCCCTCACCTACTCAACAACTCCATTCCCCCTTACGTGGCCGGAAGCGAGCTGTAGCTCACTACGGGTCACTGCTGTTTGCGAAATATCGTAGGTCGCCCCACGCGGACTGACGTCGAAAATGCGGGTCGTCCTCCCGGCAGGGGGGAGCAGATGAGAGGGTGGGGGTCGGGGAGGATGGAGTGGTTGAGCGGCAGCTCATCGGCCTGGAACCCCACCCCCCTCATTGGCCGCCACTTCTGTCACTCTGGTTGATCCTGCCCCCGGTGATTATCGTGCCCCCCCTCATTGGCCGCCACTCTTGTTACTCGGGGGGGGGGTCCCATTGTGACGTCAAATGCGTCTGACGGCCAGGGACTTGGAAAAGGTCATTTTTTAATTTTTAAATATCTCTAACTTTAAAAATATAAGACCAATTTGAATAAAACTTGCATTAAGGTGACCCCAGGACAATAGTGATAAGGTGGTCGTAAAATTGTCGCGCTATCGTGTGACGGGGGCACAAAAATAAGGAAGGATGAAACAAACAAGATGAGTGTTTTAGTAATATATAGATAGATAGATTCATACAGCATGGAAAAAGCCCCTTTGGCCCAACTTCCCCACACCGACCAACATGTCTCATCTATACTGGTCCCACCTGCCTGTGTTTGCCCCATATCCCTCGAAACCTGTTCTATGCAGGTACCTGTCCAAATGTCTCTTAAATGTTGCAATGCTACCTGCCTGAACTACCTTCTCTGTCAGCTCGTTCCATAGACCTTCCACCCTCTGTGCAAAAAGGTTACCCCTCAGGTTCCTATTAAATCTCTCCCCCCTCACCTCAAAGTTAGTTGAGTAAGATGTGACCACATTCAACCACTATCCTTATTCAAAAGCAAGTTATAAATTTCCTTTCAAAGTACATTTATATCTTAAATTGAATTTTCAGCTTTACCGATTTAATTTACTTTTGTGGGGACCTTCAAAGGGCTTAATTTCTCAGCACAAAGACAGAAAATTTCTCATGTTAGTCAGTCCTCTTGTTTTTATTTATTCATTCATTTATTCCCACGGGTCGAAAACTCACATTGCATAAGTGACTTATGGCCAATCTCAGAATTGGAAATTAAATCCCTGTCACACAGCCTGTATTAATACATTCTGGTTATACATTATGGAGAATAATGGTGAGTTGCTGGAGCTTCAAGAGTACAGCCTAAACAAGCCGTGGGTTTTCTACTGCTGTGGCATCTGTACTCAGTTGAAGCTAGGAGCATTGTACTTTATTGAACAGTCACCCCACTTATTTAACTAGTTCTTTTCCCCAAACTCCCATATTACTTTAAGGATATTTCTCTGCCCAAAATGCAGTACATCTTCTTTATTATATTTTAGGGAGAATTAGAAGTGACATCTCTTTTACTGATATTTTATTTATTTTGAAAAATGTTGTCCTCTGCCACATCTGTGGGGGGAATGGAATGAATGACACAAGTCAACCATTTTCAGACCACTGGTGAATTTTGCAGCATTAACATGGTGTCAGTCCCAAGAAACACAGTTGGTGGCTTGGGAAACGTGAAGCCATAGGGAATACTTGATAATATTATTGTGGCATTTGTGTAATTAAACATATCTACTTGAGAAATGCATGGCAGATGCAGTTTAATGTGGATAAATGTGAGGTTATCCACTTTGGTGGTAAGAACAGGAAGGCAGATTATTATCTGAATGGTGTCAATTTAGGAAATGGGGAAGTACAAAAAGAGATCTGGGTGTCCTTGTTCATCAGCCACTTAAAGTTAGCATGCAGGTACAGCAGGCAGTGAAGAAAGTTAATGGCATGTTGGCCTTTATGACAAGAGGAGTTGAGTATAGGAGCAAAGAGGTCCTTCTGCAGTTGTACAGGGCCCTGTACAGGGTAGGCCATTTAGAACGGAGATGAGGAAAAACCTTTCAGTCAGAGAGTTGTAAATTTGTGGAATTCTCTGCCTCAGAAGGCAGTGGAGCCAATTGTCTGGATGCTTTCTCCTAGGCCCCATTCTCTTCTCTCTATACATGCTCCCCCTTGGCCAAATCATTCAAAGGCACGGCATTTCTTTCCACTGCTATGCCGATGACACTCAGCTTTACCTCCCCCTGAAACCCAACAACCAGTCAAATTTAAACAGCCTCTTGCACTGCCTTGAGGACATAAAATGTTGGATGGCACAGAACTTCCTCCAATTAAATGAGAGCAAGTCTGAGGTCATCCTATTCGGCCCCCCCGACTCCATCAAGTCGATAACAGGCAGTCTTGGAAGTCTATTCTGCCTAGTCAAACCGCATGTCAAAAACCTCGGCATGATATTTGACTCTGCATTAAAATTTGATAAGCAAGTCAACGCTGTGGTAAAAGCCAGCTTCTTCCAACTTCGAACCATAGCTAAAATCAAACCTTTCCTCCAATTCGACGACACAGAAAAAATCATTCACGCTTTCATTTCCTCCTGCCTAGACTACTGCAACTCCCTATACACTGGGATCAGCCAATCTTCCCTGTCCCGCCTGCAACTGGTCCAAAACGCCGCAGCGAGACTCCTGACCGGTACCCGTAAAAGGGACCACATCACCCCGATTCTGGCCTCTCCCCACTGGCTCCCTGTACGGTACAGAATCAACTTCAAGCTCCTCCTATTCACGTATAAAGCCCTAAATGGACATTCCCCCCCCCTACATCAAAAATCTTCTAACCCACCTCCCTAACTCCAGGTCCCTCAGGTCGGCCGACTTGGGGCTACTCACTATCCCGCGGTCTAGGCTTAAGCTCAGGGGTGACCGCACTTTTGCGGTTGCAGCTCCTAGATTGTGGAACAGCATCCCTCTCCCCATCAGAACTGCCCCCTCCATCGACTCCTTTAAGTCCAGGCTCAAAACCTATTTCTACTCCCTAGCGTTTGAGGCTCATTGAGGAGGCGCTGTGAACTGTTTGCGTGCTACTGTATGTTTCTTTTTTTTTTAAATTAGTACCTTAGCAGATGTACAGCACTTTGGTCAACGTGGGTTGTTTTTAAATGTGCTATACAAATAAAATTGACTTGACTTGACTTGACTTTCAAGAGAGAGCTAGATAGAGCTCTTAAAGATAACGGAGTCAGGGGGTATGGGGAGAAGGCAGGAACGGGTTACTGATTGTGAATGATCAGCCATGATCACATTGAATGCCAATGCTGGCTTGAAGGGCCGAATGGCCTACTCCATCTATTGTTTATTTGTCTATTGTCTATTGAGCGACAATCAAGTTGCAAGACACTATTTTGGAATACATCTTCAAACATCACTGATTAAGACAGTGATGCAGAGAAGTGATTGAGAGTCATAGAAAAAGATCCTTCAGTCCACCATGTCCATGCAGACCATTGTACTTTTATATTCTCATCCCATTTACCTGCACAATTTTCTGCAATCAAGCTGTGAATTTCTTGGAGTAGAAAAGGACACAAAGTCCTGGAGTAGCTCAGCAGGTCATGCAGCATCCCTGGAGATGGACCCTCCAGAATTTTTGGAACATTCTCCCAATGATTACTGTGATGCTGAATCACCTAATATATTAATGGCCAAGATGGACAGATTTTTGTCTATAGAGGAGTTCATGGTAATGGGGAAAAGGCACAAAAGTGGAGCTGAGACCGACTGGATCAGCTGCGATCTGGGTGAATGACAGTGACTACATGAGCCATTACTGTTCATATTTCTTACGTTCTTATGTCAGATGTGTGTTTAACAACATTTGTTATTGTAAATAGCTTTGTGAACATGAACTAAATAATGCAGTCAGGATTGGGTAACTGGGTTCCATCAATGCCATAACCATTAGGTCTGCCATCAAAAGATTGACTGCAGATTATCTAACTGCAGGTTTCTCTGTGGAATTGATAGGGCATCTTTTTCCAGGGATCCCAATGGCACAAGTGTTTGCTCACATTTCTAAGGTGCAATGATTGGTATTGGAGTGAAAGAAAGAAAGCCTTGCTTCTGGTTATTAAATAGTTCAAAAGAATTATTGACGATGTGAGATGCAAATGTGAGTGCTCACAATCACGATGCTCGAGACAAATCTAGAGAAACAAGTATATTTTATTTGCAAGTCTGCAGAGTTGGGTGCCTCCCCTTTCGAGACACACCGAGGTCGGGAAAATCCCTTCTTTTTATTCACATCAATTTACAATTGTTACATCTTTAATTCCTCCCCTATGGGCTCCTTCCAATCGGAGCACTGAGGTGCACAATCTACCGGCACCACCCCTGTTGCCCCCCACATCATACATCGCATGTGCATTTAAATGAGACATCTTGTCATGCTGGCCGTTTTTGTAATATTCATTTATCTTATTAGGCAAGCGCAGTACAGAGTAGTTCATGCCTTTCCCCTAGTTCTGTGGTTATCTTCTAACACTTATCCTTGGAATGTTACCATTTGTTCTTGCGGTTCTTGTCTAGCCGAGCACGGTCGGGTGTTGATAATGAAAGCTCATTATCCCCCTTCCTCAGCTATTTCTCAGGGTCCTTAGTCTAAATCAATTATCCATTTTTACCCCTCCCTCACAATCCACCCTTTTTCTTATGCCACGCTACTTTGATTTATACTATTTCCTCCTTTTCTAGTGCTAGCAGCAGAGTCTTCGCCTCTCTATATTCCTCCTGCTGGCCATACTGTGTTCTAAAGGCCATCATGGCGATGTCGTTCTTTGTCAGGGCTGTCTCTATCAATCGCTGAGACAACCCCCGTATGCAGGGAATGATACAACATCCGAATAGACACAGCAACCCCATCATAACTACCACTGATGTTAGGGCTGATGTAAAGATGTGCTTCCATTTCCCAAACCAGGAGTCTAGAAACCCGGTCCATGAGGTGTCTACTCCAGAGTTCTCGGCCAATTCGATAGACAGGGAGGTGAGACTTGCTAGGGCCCTTGACACGGACCCATCAGGAGCAGTGTTGTTGGGGAAGAAGGTGCAACGTTGTTCCCCAAACATTACACACACCCCCCCTTTCTCAGCCAGTAGCATGTCCAAGGCCATGCGATTTTGCCAGGCCATTAGGCTGGTAGCTGTCAGTTGTTCCGCTAATCCTTCAACCGCATCTCGAGTGTAATTTATAAAGCGTTGTTGATTGTAGTATAGGTAGTTGATCCAGTCCACATTTTTATTAATTGTGGACCACCAGAAGAGTATGGACTCAAAGCCCGCAGCTATCTGGTTTCTGGCTTTGAATTCATCGGGTACCCCTCTTGGCACCCCTATTGCATCTATATAGATGTGTGTGGAATGATCCTCTCACCTCTCTCCTTTGTCGTCAGCCTCTTTCATTGAGTTCGACCGCATGTTCTACTGCTATGGTGAAGGGCATCATCAGTTGTGGAAGGGTACAGGTTCCCGTCCATGACCCTGGTAGCCGGGGCCACAGGGTATTTTCTCCGCACCACCACCAGACATCGGCTCTACTGACTATCTGCTTTCTCAGCCAGGAACTACTGAACAGTGACCCCTGTTCCTCAGCTGTTATGTTCTACGTCTGATTGCAGTTGAGCACCTCCCCCATTTCCTGTCCATCTGGGTTATATCTTGTATAGCACTCAAATCCCTCCTCCCCGAGGGGAATGGTGAATGGGGGAGGTCGAGGGTCTTTCTTTCGGCCCTTCGTGTTGTTGTTGCTAGCCGGGAATAGGTAATGGTAGCTCTGGCAGGTCTCATTCTTTGGTAGTATGGGATTCGTGAATAGTTGTAGTATACATGACATAGCCCCAGGTGTCCTATTCCAATTCAAAGGAAAATGGTACTGGGACCAGCTGAGGCTTAGCTCCGGCGCAGGCGTAGCAATTGGTTTGTTGCATACTTCTGGCCGTGTACATCATCCAGGTAAGCCAGGTGTTGGTTCCCTTTCCCCCTGTTGGTATTCCCTCCCCATACAATTGCATTAATTCTATTTCTCCTGTTACTATCATTATATTTAAATCCTTAGGCTCATATTCCGTGGTGACATTGCTGACTACCGGTGGTGCTGGGGTTGCCCAGGGATCCCTATTCTGACTGTCATCTATCCGGAACATTTCCCCCTCATCCTCATATTTTACCACATATCCGTCCCGTTCTACCTCTATTTCAAACCTCAGGCATGCGTCCTTCCCTGTTTTATCTGCACATATACAATACCTACCACTTTCCTTCATTCAAACCCTCTGTATGCTTACATATACACGTCCTGGCAATCCCTCGTTTGGGTTTTGATATACTCTCCACCTATCAGTTTGATAGGTGGGCTTATGCCACCCCTCTCTGGATGAAGTGAATACCTCGCGCCAATTTTTACAGGGATGGGTGCATACATACATCCTATAACCACACCACCATTTTCCTTTACATACATCAAATGGGATGGTGGTGGCCCTTCTATTCTGTGGTATAGTGATTTTTATACATGCTACATTACTCACAAGCTGGGTAACCACCCAGCACCCGATCCACCAGCACGAAGTCTTCATTTTCTGTGCGGGGTCTTGGTGAATACCAAAGTCAATGGCTCCTTTCCGCCACGTACCGTCCACGGGCTGATATTGTCTGGTGGGGCCTCCACGGGACCCTTAAATCGACTTGCGTGTGTCCACCCTTTTTCTTTTGTTCGTACTACTGTCTCGGTGGTTAATAACACAAGGTAGGGTCCAGTCCACCTAGGTTGCAACTTTTCTTCCTTCCACGTTTTTATTAGTACCCAGTCTCCAGCCTTGACTGAGTGAATCGGAAAATCCAGTGGCGGGCTCTGGGCCAGTAATCCTTTAGTTTTTAGTTCTGCAAGAGATTGGGATACTGCCAGTAAATAGTTCCTTAGGAACACGTCGTTCCCTGGTATTGTTGGGACCCCTTCTATCTTTCCTAAGTACGGGAGCCCGAATAACATTTCATATGGTGATACCCCTATGTCTTTCAGAGGTGCCGTTCGGATTCTTAACAAGGCTATCGGAAGGCACTTAGTCCAGGGGAGTCTCGTTTCCTCTATTAACTTGGTGATTTGGGTCTTCAAGGTGCCATTCATTTTTTCCACCTTTCTGGAACTCTGGGGATGCTTCACATGCTTCACATATCATTTTATGTGTTTTGGAGGCAAAATGGGTCCCTCTATCCGAGTCTATTGTTTCCACAATCCCATATCTGGGTATAATTTGCTCCAATAATACCTTGGCTACCGACTGTGAGGTGGCAGTTGCTGTAGGGAATGCCTCTACCCATCTAGTGAAATGGTCCACTACCACTAACAGGTATTTCCATCTTTGTAGCCGGGGCAACTCGGTGAAGTCTATCTGTATTCTTTGGAAGGGCCTTATTGCCAATGGTTGTCCTCCTCCTGGGACTACTCTCATGATTTTCTTGTTGATTCGCTGACATATTACACAACCCCCTATGACTTGTTTGGCCATGGTATACATCCCACGGCAAGCGTAGGTCCTGAGGAGGGTATCACAGAGGGCTTGGGTCCCCCAATGGCTTTGCCCATGCAGCCTCCCTAATAACTCCCTTATAATTTTTTTGTTCAATAGCTGCTTTCCATCCGGTGCCCACCATTTCCCATTTGGGGTACGCCGGGCTCCCATTTCTCTCATGTGTTCCTGTTCTTTTTCACCAAAAATAGGTATCTTTTCCTCTGGTTCCGTTAAAGGTATCAGTGACATCATTTCTACCGTCTGATCTGTGGCCGCTCTCTTTGCCACCTCATCCGCTGCCCTATTTCCTCGGGCTTCCAGGGTGTTACCCTTCTGATGCCCTGCCACATGTGCTATGGCTACCCGTTCTGGTTCCTGCAAGGCCTCCAGTGTCTGCCCTATCAATTGCTCATGTGCTAATTCTTTCCCCCCCGAGCTGTTATCATTCCTCGCTCTTTCCAGATCTTCCCAAAGGTGTGTACTACCCCAAAGGCGTATTTTGAGTCGGTATACACTGTTCCTTCCTTTCCCTCCAATAGTTCCAAAGCTCTCATTAATGCGTATAATTCACAAGATTGGGCTGACCAACTACCAGACAGCCTGCCGCTTTCAATTTCCTCCATAGTTTCCCCATTCACTATACCATATCCACTATGTCTTTTTCCATCTATACATCTGGAGGACCCGTCTATAAACCACCGGCTGCCCTCAGCCAGAGGTTGTTCTTCCAAGTCTTCTCTACTTTTTGTCTGTAAATCTATTATTTCACTACAGCAACGTACTGGGTCTTCTCCCTCATCGCCCTGTATTTTTCTGCTGGATACAGGAATTGGGACGGGTTAAGGTTCTTATCCGTAATTATAGTCAAATCGTCTTTTTCAATCAGGATGGCCTCATACTTTAAAATTCTAGAGTCCGTTAACCATCTGTTAGATTTCTGAGTGAGTATGAAAGGGTGGACTCCCAATCTATCGTACAGGAATTTCACCTGTCGGGCGTAATCATCTATCCATAGTCTACAGTATCCTATCAATCCCAGGAATTTTCGGATCTCTTTCTTATTCCTCGGGAGTGGTACTCCCATAATTCCAGCTATCCTTTCGGGGTTTATTCGTCTCTTTCCTCCGCTTATCAGGTGTGCTAGGTATTTTACCTCTTGTTTCACAAACTGAAGCTTGTTACGGGACACCCTTAACCCTTTCTCCCCCAAGAAGTTTAACAAAGCTATCGTGGCGTCCCTTATTTCTCCTTCTCTCTCTCTCTCCTGACAAGAGAAGGTCATCTACCTATTGTAATAGTTGCGTTTCCCCGTGACCTGGGAAATCCTCTAGTACCTGCTCTAAAATCTGGCCAAATAAATTTGGTGATTCTGTAAAACCTTGAGGGAGCACCGTCCACCAGATTTGTTGTTTCCGCCCGGTGTTAGGGTTCTCCCACTCAAAGGCGAATAAGTCTCTACTTTCGGTTGCCAGCGGACAACTCCAGAAAGCGTCCTTTAAATCTACCACACTAAACCATTTGTGGCCTGGGGGTATCCGTCCCATGATGGTGTAAGGGTTAGAGGTACTACCGGGTGTCGGGCCCGGACTACCTTGTTCAATTCCCTCAAGTCCTGTACGAGTCTAAACGTTCCGTCGGTCTTTCTGACGGGTAGGATCAGAGTATTGTATGGGGACATACATGGTTCCAATACCCCGTCCTTCAATAAATTCTCAATGATCGGTTGGTTGTAAGCCTTTTCGTCCCTCGGTCGAAATGGGGTACTGTCTTACTCGTACTATGTCTGCACCGTCCTTTAATGCTATCTGTAGAGGGGGTATTTGCAAACCTCCTCGGTTTCCTTTCTTGGCCCATACTTGGTCATTAATTCTTTGCTCGTCCTCCTTCCTTAGAGTATACAACTGGACCACTACCCTTCCCTCTACCGGTGCTGTGCCTATTCCCAATTGTATTTGTAAATCTCTGCCCATTAAATTTACGCCAGCCTGGGGTACTTAGATCAGGTCCTCTACCGCCTCCCGGTTTCCATACCTTACATTCACTCCTCCTATCTCGGGAGCTACCATCACAGTTCCCCCTACCCCGGTAATTTTTACTCTCCCTTGTCCTGCCTCCGTACCTGTTGGTACTTTGGTCACACTTGATCGCTCCGCTCCTGAATCTACCATGAACAACGTATCTTCTCCTTGGGGTCCTATTTTTAAATTTACCAGGGGCTCCCTTCTATAGTCCCTCGACCCCAAGGACAAGAACCCCTGACCCCCCTATTCATTTTCCATCATACTGTACGTGCGGGACTCCGCTACAAGCTCAGGGCACTCCCTTTTGAAGTGTCCTTCCTTATTACAAAAATAACATCTTGAAGGCCCTGTCCTCCAACCTTGTCCCGTACCCGTGTTTCCCCAGCCCCTGCCGTATCCTTCTCCATATCCCCCTCTTCCGCGGCCTCTGCCGCCTCCTCTCCCTCTGCCTTGGGCGTAACTCCCCCGCTGTCCTGTACTTCCCTGTTCCTTGTCTACTACTTGCTTTACTGCCTGCAACATAATCTTTGCCTTTCCCTTCTGTTTCTCCTCATCCCTCCGCACGTACACTTTCTGGGCCTCCGTAAGCAACTGAGGTAGTGGTCTCTCATTCCAATCATCCACCTTTTCTAACTTCTTTCCCACATCAGGCCAGGATTTGGTCACGAAATTGGCCCTGAGCAGTTGTTGTCCTGCCTCTGAGTCCGGATCTATTCTGGAATACTGTTGCATGTTTTTCCTGAGTCTTTGAAGGAACGCTGTCGGGGCCTCGTCTTTCTGCTGTCCATTTTCAAATGCCCGTTCAAAGTTCTGTCCTTTGGGTACTGCCTCTCTTATCCCTTTTATAATTATCTCCTGCAGGTCCTTCATATTTCCTCGCCCTGCTGCCGTTCCCTTGTCCCAATCTGGCACTTGTACTGGGAATTTATCTTCCGCCGCCGCAGTTTGCTGCCCTGGCGGGTTCTCCTGTTCCCACTTTTTCATCGCCGCTGCCCTCATCATTTGCCTCTCCTCCGATGTGAAGAGATTCCCCATAATGGCCATCAACTCATCCCATGTATAAGTGTTTGGCCCAAGGAATTGATGTGACTGTTCCGCCAGACCTAAGGGATCTTCAAGGAGGCTTTTCATCTCCTTCTTGAAGTTCCTTACCTCTGTACTAGTTAAGGGGACATTAACAAACCCCATTCCCCCTTGGGGTCCTCCCATGGGTACCTCCCTTAGGGGTCTAATTGTTACCAGTCTTTTTCTCACTCTGTCCGACCTCCTGACTCCCTCTCCCGGTAGCGGGGGTTTTAATTCATCTACCCCAGCCGCCTCCTACCTTTCTATCTCCTTTTCTCCCTCACTCCCGGGATCCGGTGGTTCGCTGTCGGTGTCATCCCCGTCAGTAACATCATTATTAGGTTCTTGTTTTACCCTGACTTTTCCCCTTACCACCTGAGCGGGTCCGGGTGTCACCTCTTCCGCCGCCGCCGCAAGTAGTGCCTCCCCTATGGGCGCCACTCCGGGTGGTGGGTGTACATAGGGAGGAGGTAGGTTCTCCGGTAAATCCCATGGGGGTGAGGAGGGGCCTGGCTGTTCAACCTCTTCTTTTAATTTTAACAAATTACATCCCATCTCCCATACTGCGGCATACGTGGTTTCTTCTATCAACGGGTTGGGTTTATTATCCACATATACATTCAATGCCTGCCGCACCCAATCCTCATCTGACCCATACTTCGGCCACCAGACCGAGTCTCCTTTGATCGGGCATTTCTGCCACTCAATATAACAGAATTGAATCATTTTTGTCTTCTCCAATCCCTGGGTTTTTCCCTGCCCCCAATGGCTCAGCATTCGCCCCAACGGACTATCAGGCGGAATGCGGGGCTCTTTTGGGCTTTCCGTTTTTACTGCCCATCCTCCTGATCGGAATTCCCCTCCGATCTTAGCTGTAATCGCCCGAGTAGTACTTAATAGTCAGTTTTCTTACCCGGGTCCTGTGCACAAGAATCACTCGATTTGGCTCCTCGCGATTTCCTGCTACTCCCACTTGTTTCTCGAGTCTCTGGTCCAGGTATCACTCGCTCAAACCGCTGACGGCAAGCAAGGAGTCTGAGACCGCTGAACTCAGCGGGGTGCACCGTCCCTTCTTCCGTATACTCCCGTCAGCCGGCCGGAGTGGCGATCCCGGACGAGCCCCCAAGCTTGTGAGATGCAAATGTGAGTGCTCACAATCACGATGCTCGAGACAAATCTAGAGAAACAAGTATATTTTATTTGCAAGTCTGCAGAGTTGGGTGCCTCCCCTTTCGAGACACACCGAGGTCGGGAAAATCCCTTCTTTTTATTCACATCAATTTACAATTGTTACATCTTTAATTCCTCCCCTATGGGCCCCTTCCAATCGGGCACCCCTGTTGCCCCCCACATCATACATCGCATGTGCATTTACATGAGACATCTTGTCATGCTGGGCGTTTTTGTAATATTCATTTATCTTATTAGGCAAGCGCAGTACAGAGTAGTTCATGCCTTTCCCCTAGTTCTGTGGTTATCTTCTAACACTTATCCTTGGAATGTTACCATTTGTTCTTGCGGTTCTTGTCTAGCCGAGCACGGTCGGGTGTTGATAATGAGAGCTCATTATCCCCCTTCCTCAGCTATTTCTCAGGGTCCTTAGTCTAAATCAATTATCCCTTTTTACCCCTCCCTCACAACGATCTCCATTGATATTTTGTCTGAGGAGCAATACATGGTTCATAAATTGCAAATGCCAGAAATCCAAAATCAAAGCAGAATATGAAGAAAATACTCAGCAGGTCAAGTAGTTAATGTTTGTTTTCATGAGTCATAGGAGTAGAATTATGCTATTTGGCCTATCAAGTCTACTCCACCATTCAATCATGGCTGATCTATCTTTCCCTCTCAACTCCATTCTCCTGCCTTCTCCCCATAACCCCTTAGTAATCAAGAATCTGATAATCTCCGCCTTAAAAATACCCGTTAACTTGGCCTCCACAGCCATCCGTGGCAATGAATTCCACAGATTCACCACCCTCTGACTAAAGAGGTTTTGATGGGTGTTCTCTGAGACCCTCTAACTAATCCCCCACCCCCCGGCAGTCCAGATGAAGGATCTCAACTGAAACATCCATTGTCCATTTTTCTCCACAGATGCTGCCCGACCTGATGAAATGCTCTATCAGTTTGCTCTTCCCTCAAAAGTTTGATGCCCTTTTTATCAAAAACGAATTATTCCAACTTTGCACTGGGGTAACGGTGGTAAAACAGTTAGATGTCACCTATCCATGTTCCCCAGAGATGCTGCCTCTCTATGAGTCATGACCCGCTGAGTTATAGAGTCATACTGCGTGGGGACAGGCTATTCAGACCAATTTGCCCACACCGACCAACATGCCTCATCTACACTAGTCCCACCTGCCTGCATTTGGCTCATATCCCCCTACACTTGTCCTATCCATGTACCTGTCTAATTGTTTCTTAAACATTGCAATAGTCCCTGTATCAACTACCTGCTCTGGCAGCTCGATGAAGTCACTCCAATACCTTGTGCACGTTTTTGTAAACCAACATCTGTAGTTCCTTGTGTTCCTTATCTACAGTTCCTTATACTGTTACTTATCTACAGTTAAATTACTGGATTACTAGCCAGAGGCCTGGACTGTTAATCCAGAGTACAATTCCTACCATGGCAACTGGGCATTTAACTTCAAGGAATTACATTTAAATACATTTGGAATTAAGATCCAATATCAGTGAAGCTGATCATGAAACTAGCAGATTGCTGTAATATCCTCTGCAAGGGAATTCTATCAACAGAAATCGGGGAAGTGTATCTGCCAACTGCTCAGTATTACATGTGAATCCATGCATGTCAATGAGATTGAATCTTCATCGCCCTCTGAAGTACCCTAACAACTCAGTGGAGAATTAAAGATTAAGAATAAGTGATGCCTTGATCTCATTAATGAATTTTTAAAATCTCTAAAAATAAACAGTGGCTTTCATTACCCAGTGATTGAAAATAGCAGAGCAGGCAAGACAATCTGAGCTGGTGTAGGAAGGAACTGCAGATGCTGGTTTAAACTGAAAATAGACATAAAAAGCCAGGGTAACTCAGCAGGTAAGGCAGCATCTCTGGAGAAAAGGAATAGATGACGTTTTGAGTCGAGCCTGAAGAAAGGTCTCAACCCGAAACATCACCTATTCATTTTCTTCAGAGATGCTGCCTGACCCACTGAGTTACTCCTACATATTGTGTCGATCTTTAATCTGAACTGGTGTTGGAAATTTCCAGAAATAGTTTTGTTTATTGTACAAGGTACAGTGTACAACTTTTTGTTGCATGCTATCCAGTCAGCTCCTTTACAGTGTCAGAGATCCCGGTTCAATTCTGACTACGGGGCTGTTTGTACGGAGTTTGTACGTTCTCCCCGTGACCTGCGTGGGATTTCCCCAGAAGCTCCAGTTTCCTCCCGCACTCCAAAGGTGTACAAGTTTGTAGGCAAATTGGCTTGGTAAAATTGTGAATTGTCCCTAGTGTGTGTTGGATAGTGTTAATATGCGGGGACTCGGTGAACTGATGGGTCTATTTCTGCGCTGTATCTCTAAAATAAAATAAATGATTCCACCAAAGTTACTTAGCCAGTTTAACAACGTTGTTGTTCCTGTCAGAACAAAATGAATTCTTCTCCAGAGAGGTCACTGGATTATTGGAAGCAGCATACTTTGACGTCAGTAGCAAAGGTAGTAATTTGCTTGCATTGTGTACAGTCTTTACGCTGACTGAATAGCACGCAACGTAAAGCCTGTAAAGTCTGATCAAAGATCGTCCGAATGTCCCCGATAAGGTAGGTAGTAGTACAGGACTGTTCTCTGGTTGTGGTAGGATGGTTCAGTTGCCTGATAACAGCTGGGACGAAACTGTTCCTGAATCTGGAAGTGTGCGTTTTCATACTCCTATACCTTTTGCCCGATGGGAGAGGGGAGAAGAGGGAGTGACCAGGGTGCGACTCGTCCTTTATTATGTAGCTGGCCTTGCCAAGGCAGCATGAGGTATAAATGGAGTCAATGGAAGGGATGTTGGTTTGTGTGATAGTCTGGACTGTGTCCACAATTCGCTGCAATTTCTTGTGGATTACCAGAGGGTGCAGGCTGAGATGATAAACTTCAAAAAATATACATTTCTCTCTGAATTACTGATATTTCACAGATGTGTGGCGCATTCAGAGAGGCCCGAAATAAAGGCAAGGAGCCGGGTATTTTGGGGCGTTTGATTTATTACTCAGTTATCAGACGGGTCGAGTCTGCCGGAATGGCTTCGCGCCCAAAACCTTCTCCTTATATACGTAGTACCAGACCGCCCCCCTGGACTGGTCCATTCCCGTGCCGAAGGGTCGGTAGTGGTATGGCCCGACCCTTGGGAACCACCACAGGACCCCCCCCCCCAGAACCGGAGGCACGAAGCTCACTGGTGGGCGCACAACCCGACCGGACCGCGTATGGTAATCGGTCGACAGAGGGGCCGGCGGAGGGACAGGTGGTGGGACCCGCAAAGGTGGGCGACCTCGTGGCCGAGGCTGGGCAACCCGCACCGGTTGGTCAATGTCTAAGTGGGCCGGCTTCAGGCGGTCAATTGACACTGCCTCCAGCCGGCCCCCCATGTCTAAGACAAAGGTTGTCTGTCCGTGCTCCAGCACCTGGTACGGGCCCTCATACGGCCTCTGGAGTGGCGTCTGGTGGGCGTCACGGCGCGTCCGCGCGCCTGCTGAGGGCCCGGGTGTCAGCAAAGGAGGCGTCGGTGAGCTGCAGGCAAATGTCGGCCGGCAGCAGGTGCAGGTAAGTATACTCGAACATTAGGCACGGTCTGTGCCCGTCGAGCAGCGTGACCATCTCCTTCAGGAGGCTAGATGGGCGCCGGTCACCGAGGCCTGGCATGTGGAGGAGCCTTTCAGCCCGCTCCATTCGGGTTAGCCCGTAGGTTTGGAGCAGCAGCTCCTTAAGGGCTTTATACTTATCGTGGGCCGGTGGGTCCTGGAGGAACTCCGTGACCTCTTTGGCCGTGTCCTGGTCAAGGGCTCCCACCAGGTGGAAGAAACGGGTGTCATCCGATGTGTTGCCCCGCAACTGGGCCTCCGCTTGGTAAAACCAAACGCGTGCCCGGGTGGTCCAGAAAGTCGGGAGCTTGATGGCTACCGCGTCGACAGCTGCGGCCTGCGAGCTGGACGGATGGTCGGCTTTCGATCGTGTGTCCATCCTACTATGAATGGACCGTCGAGGTCACCAATGTGGCGCGTTGAGAGAGGCCCGAAATAAGGGCAAGGAGCCGGGTATTTTGGGACATTTGATTTATTATCAGACGGGTCGAGTCTGCCGGAATGGCTTTGCGCCCAAAACCTTATCCTTATATATGTAGTACCGGACCGCCCCCCTGGACTGGCCCATTCCCGTGCCGAGGGGTCGGTAGTGGTATGGCTCGACCCTTGGGAGCCACCACAGATGGTGCCTTTATATCTTATTCAAAATGGGTTTGGTATCAAGAAGAGAATGCAAAAGGTTGTCCATATCAATCTGTTGATCTGCAGAATACTCTCAAGGAGAGAGAAATGCTGACATCCTCTGTACCTTCAACTATACACACTTATGGCCAGCTCGGTTGTGAAGTTGGCAGAGTTGCTGCTTCACATTAACAGAGACCTGAGTTCAATCCTGCACTTAGGTGCTGCTGGTGTGAAATTTGTATGTTCTCCCAGTGAGTGCGGGTCTCATAGAACAGCACAGGAACAGGCCCTTCGGCCAAACATGATGGTTAATTAAACTGACCTTCTCTGTCTGTATGTGATCCATACCCTGCCAATCCCAGCATATTCAGGTGCCTATTGCCATTGTATCTGCTTCCTCCACCACCCCCTGGCAGCACATTCCAGGCACCTACCAACATTCCCTTTGAACTTTGTCTCTCTCACCTTAAAGTTATGCCGTCTAATCTGTAACATTTCCACCTTGGGAGAAAAAAGGTTCTGACTGCTTACGCTCTCAGTACCTCTCATAATTTGATAAACTTCTATCAGGCACTCAGCCTCCAACGCTCCAAAGGAAACAATCCAAGTTTGTCCAAACTCTCATTATAGCTAACGCCTATTAATCCAGGCAGGATACTGGTAAACCTCTCTCCACATTATTCCTGCAAAGGGGCAAAATTCTCAGACATGTGAGTTAATAGGTTAATCAGCCATTGTAAATTGCACCTTGTGTTTAGGTGATTGTTCGAGGCTGGAGGGAGCTGATGGGAATGCAGGATTAGTGTAATTGTGAGGTTGATGGTGAGCCAAAGAGTCTGTTTCCATCTTGTACAGTGCCCTCCATAATGTTTGGGACAAAGACCCATCATTTATTTATTTGCCTCTGTACTCCGCAATTTGAGATTTGTAATAGAAAAAAAATCACGTGGTTAAAGTGCACATAGTCAGATTTTATTAAAGGGTATTTTTATACATTTTGGTTTCACCATGTAAAAATTACAGCTGTGTTTATACATATTCCCCCCATTTCAGGGCACCATAATGTTTGGGACACATGGCTTCACAGGTGTTTGTAATTGCTCAGGTGTGTTTAATTGCCTCCTTAATGCAAGTATAAGAGAGCTCTCAGCACCTCGTCTTTCCTCCAGTCTTTCCATCACCTTTGGAAACTTTTATTGCTGTTTATCAACATGAGGACCAAAGTTGTGCCAATGAAAGTCGAAGAAGCCATTATGAGACTGAGAAACAAGAATAAAACTGTTAGAGACGTCAGCCAAACCTTAGGCTTACCAAAATCAACTGTTTGGAACATCATTGAGAATAGAGCACTGGTGAGCTTACTAATCACAAAGGGACTGGCAGGCCAAGGAAGACCTCCACAGCTGATGACAGAAGAATTCTCTCTATAATAAAGCAAAATCCCCAAACACATGTCTGACAGATCAGAAACACTCTTGAGGAGTCAGGTGTGGATTTGGCAATGACCGCTGCCCACAGAAGACTTCATGGACAGAAATACAGAGGCTACACTGCAAGATGCAAATCACTGGTTAGCTGCAAAAATAGGATGGCCAGGTTACAGTTTGCCAAGAAGTACTTAAATGAGCAACCACAGTTCTGGAAAAAGGACATGAGGATAGATGAGGCAAAGATATAAAAATGGCCTTTATTAAAATCTGACAATGTGCACTTTAACCACATGTAATTTTTTTCTATTACAAATATCAAATTGTGGAGTACAGAGGCAAATAAATAAATAATGGGTCTTTGTCCTAAACATTATGGAGGGCACTGTATCTCTGTGTAGCTCTATGACTTAGTTACAGTTGATTTCACAGAGGATTAATGGTGAACATTGACAGTTCTGCCAGTGTTGGCTCATATTTTATGATTGTAATGTATTTTATTTGTACGCCTCACAATGGCCAGAGATCTTATAACCATATTTTGGAGTGTGTGACATAGAGCCATAGATAGTGTCATGCAGCACAGAAACAGGCCCTTTGGCCCAACCCACCCATGCTGACCAAGATGCCCTTATCTAACCTAGTCCCATTTGCTTGCGTTTGGCCATGCCATGCTTTTTACTTTGCTTCTCCAGTTCCATACGGAGTCCGCATTTATACAGTGTGAAAACTCAATGCTGCAGTATAATTCCAATTATGCTCATAAAACCAGCCCTGGGTGTTCTTGGTAGAGAAGCTGAGACTTTTTTCACAGGCACCAATTATGGTGGACCTCAGCAATGTTGTTGCGGATACTCTGCCTCTTCGGATGGCTGGGAGTTGACCACTTGCCTGCGGAGAGCAACCTCTGTGGGTTTTATGAGAGCTCCCACAACGATCCCCTTGCAGAAATGTTTCTGTTGCTTTGGGACCAGGTTCGTGAGGGATAATGGAGGAGATCAGGCAGTAGGAAGTTTGAGGTACTCATAGTGGCACAGCTGACACGGACATATTTGTGGTCCTTCACTTCCTCTAACGAGATGCCAATAAATGCTTGGACCACGGGCTTTGGTGTTTTGTGCTTACCCCTCTGAAGAAGTAGAATGTTCATTACAAAAAGGCCATGCACCAAGCATTGTGTTGGAGTAAACCCCCCCCCACCCACCCACCTCTCCTTCCTTGTTGATCACACCTTGCCAGAGGATGTGGCTCTTCTCACTCTGACATTGAGGTTGCTCAAGATGATGAGTTTGTCTTCCCTTAAGATGCGGGTCAGGATTTTTTCAAGTTTAAAGTTTCCCTTTGCGTCACCTGAAGCTTCCAAGGTTGGGACACGTGCACTCATGACCATAGTGTGTTGATTTCTGAGATGTTCATAAATTCATGTCATCGGAGCAGAATTAGGCTATTCGGCCCATCAAGTCTGCTCCGCCATTCAATCATAGCTGATCTATGTTTCCTTTTCAATGCCATTCTCCTGCTTTCTCCCTATAACACCCTGACTAATCAAGAATCTATCAATCTCCGCCTTAAAAATACCCATTGACGGTCTCTACAGCCATCTGTGGCAATGAATTCCACAGTTTCACCATCTTCTGACTTAAAGAAATTCCTCCTCATCTCCTTTCCAAAGGTGAGTCCTTTTATTCTGAGGCGATGGTCTCTAGTCCTAGACTCTCCAACTAGTGGAAACACCATCTCTGCACCCATTTAATGCAGGCCTTTCACTATTCGGTAAGTTTTAATGAGGTCCTTCCTCATTTTTCTAAACTCCAGTGAGTACAGGCCCAGTGCCATCACACACTCTTCACACGTTAACCCGATGTTTCTGAGACTTGGACTATTGAAAAGTCACTGCCAGCACCGTCTAAACAAAATTCTCCAAATTCAGGTGAGTGGAGCAAAGTTTAAAGGAGATGTGTGGGGCAAGTCTTTGTACGTAGAGTGTGGTGGGTGCTTGGAACATATTAGCAGGTGTGGAGCTGAAGGCAAATGCAATAGTGGCTTTTAAGAGGCCTTTGGAAAGGCACATGGATATGCAGGGAATGGAGGGATGTGGATTATGTGCAGGCACGTGAGAATAGTTCAACTTGGCATCATGTTTGGCACAGACTTGGGCCGAGAGGCCTGTTCCTGTGCTATACTGTTCTATGTTCAATGAAAGGAAAAGTGAACTATCAGTGCCTTATGTGTAGGAAAGAAATGCAGATGCTGGTTTAAATTGAAGGTAGGCACAAAATGCTGGAGTAACTCAGCGGGATAGGCAACATCTCTGGAGAGAAGGAATGTCTGGAGAGAAGGATGCTGCCTGTCCCACTGAGTTACTCCAGCATTTTGTATCAGTGCCTTATCCCAGGCCAGGCCTGGCTAACATCACCAGCAACAAGGTCTGTTTACACTCGGACAGTTACACTTGGCTGGCCACATTGTTTGCATGCCAAATAATAGACAAGATCCAGATGCACAAGAGAGTGCAGCTGCTGGAATGTGGACCAGAAAACAATGCAGGGTCTCGACCCAAAGTGTCATTCATCCCTTTGCCTCCATAGATGCTGCGTGATTCACTGACATTATTCTGAGCATCATAGCCATAGACTACCAGGTGTAGAGAGAAAAAGATTCAAGTATGTGCTCAAAGTCTGTGCAGGAAGGAACTGCAGATGCTGGTTTAAACCGAAGATAGATACAAATGCTGGTGTAACTCAGCGGGACAGGCAGCATCTCTGGAATGGGTGACATTTCGGGCCGAGACCCTTCTTCAGACCCAAAACGTCACCCATTCCTTCTCCAGAGACGCTGCATGGCCCGCTGAGTTACTCCAGCATTTTGTGTCTGTCTTGTGATCAAAGCCTCTTTGAAAGAAAACAACTTCCCCACTGATTACTGGCAATCCCTGGCTCACGATCGCTCAGTTTAGAGAAGGAACAATCAGGATGGTATTGAGAACCTCGAGTGCATGAACCAGGGGCACACAGAAGCCCTGCATTAATGGGGGGGGGGAAAGAAAGCACCACTGCCTGCCACTGTATGTTTTCTTTTTTTTCCTAATCAGATGTGCAGCACTTTGGTCAACGTGGGTTGTTTTTAAATGTGCTATACAAATAAAATTGACTTGACTTGACTTCACAAACTCCACAGCTGTCTAACATATCAGAAAGCTCTCTCCACCCCCACCCTGTCCGTTACAGTGTGTGTGTGATATCATTCACCACCTCAGAATCCCCAGACAAAGTGGAAATAAATTATCTCAATCCCAAGGGGTTGTTTAAGAAAAAGACAAATCCAGTAAACCTGGAATTGTATTGGGTATGTGGCATAGCTTATAATTTACAAGCTGTGTTGGAGTCTATACATTTCTGGGTCACTCATTTGCAACTTTCCATTCACTGAAACATTGCAATGTTTGCAGGCTGTGATCATGAAAGCTTCGAGTCTAAAATGATCCTACTTCCCCCCAACGTCAACTATTGCTCCAAACTAGAGCTGTGTCCAAATAACATTAAAGAATCAAAAAATAAAGAAAGTAAGTCGTCCAATATCGTTTTTATTGCCCTTCAACAAGTTTGTCACCATCTTTTAGTTTAGTTGATATAGTTTCATTTACTTTCTTTTTGTTTTCTTTCCTTTCCTTTTGTTTATTGTCACGTGTACCAAGGTACAGTGAAAAGCTTTTGTTGGGGGCTAACCAGTCAGTGGAAAGACTATACATGATTACAATCGAGCCATCCACAATGTGCAGGTACATGATGAAGGGAATAGGCAATAGGAACGTGTGAGAGAAGGAACTGCAGATGCTGGTTTAAAACCAAAATAGACACAGAAAGCTGGAGTAACTCAGCGGAACAGGCTGCATCTCTGGAGAGAAGGAATGGGTGATGTTTCGGGTCGAGGCCCTTCTTCAGCTTTAACTCTATGTCGGGTCACCTTGCTCCACAGCAGCAGGTTTCAACTTATTTGAAGCTGAATTTGAATGCCATCAATTTGCTCACAACTGCCATCAGCAGGACAAAGTAGGTATGACTGTTTAAAATCATTCATCATTAACATGTAACAGATCTATGAAAATTTAATCACAGTTAAACGTGCCAGTTAATAATCAAACATCCATTACCATTATTGGTTTACCCTGGGTGTGCTGTGGTCTATTTAGAGATTATTGGCATCAACACACTATTGGCCTTTCTGTTCTGTGACAACATACAATCATCACAAGACATCTGCACACACGGAGAGAAGGTAATGTTTGCATAATACAAGTTCAGCAGTAAATGGTGAGATATGGGCAGCATGGTGGTGCAGCAGTAGCGTTGCTGCCTTACAGTGCCAAAGACCCAGGTTTGATCCTGACTACGGTTGCTCTCTGTACGGAGTTTGTACGTTCTCCCCGTAACCTACGTGGATTTATTCCAGGAAGCCCCATTTTTTTCCCACAATCCAAAGACATACAGGTTTGTAGGCTAATTGGCTTGGTAAAATTGTAAATTGTCCCTAGTGTGTGAAGGATAGTTAGTACGCAGGGATCGCTGGTCGACGCGGACTCGATGGGTCGACGGGCCTGTTTCCACGCTGCATCTCTAAACTAAATTAAACAATGATTGTATTCGTGTACAGTATTTTCTGATGAGATTGCATTCCATGCAAAATAAAGCTTTAAACTGTACCTCGGAACACATGACAATAATAAACCAAAACCTGGGACATGCTAAACTGCAGTCCATTTGGCCCATTGAGTCCAAGCCAACACCCATAAAAACAAGTAGTATATGAAAATAACTGCAGATGCTGGTACAAATCGATTTATTCACAAAATGCTGGAGTAACTCAGCAGGTCAGGCAGCATCTCGGGAGAGAAGGAATGGGTGACGTTTCGGGTCGAGACCCTTCTTCAGTCTGAAGAAGGGTCTCGACCCGAAACGTCACCCATTCCTTCTTTCCCGAGATGCTGCCTGACCTGCTGAGTTACTCCAGCATTTTGTGAATAAACCCATAAAAACAATCCATTCAATACCCATCCCGATTGCTTCATAAATTGTACTCCCTCAACTCCCTATATAGTTCCACGTTGATGGAAGTAATTGATTCTGTTTAAACCACCCATTCAGCCAGTGAGTTCCAGATCATAACAACTCTCTGTGTAAAAAAAATCCAATTAACTTTTTAGTAGTTCTTCAATCACAATCTTCAAAGTGACATGCACTCAAGAAAAATGGTTGTTCACTGTTACTCCAGTCACTATTCTGGAGCTTCTTACACCACCTTCTTCATTTGGATTCCAGTAGTTTATACAAATGCTTGTTATGATCTTCTGAAGGACAATTGGTGAGAAAACCCTGATCTTCCCAGATAAGCTCACATTCTAGAAATGAATAAGTGACTTCTTTTATCTGGGGTCATCTTTACTCTAGACCACTTTAGAGCGTGGGAACAGGCTCTTCAACCCAATGAGTCCACGCCGACAAATGATCACATCGTACACTAACACTATCCTACACACTAGGGCCAATTTACAATTTACAGACGGCAATTAACCTACAATGCTGTATGTCTTTGGAGTGTGGGGGGAAAAAACGGAGCACCCGGAGAAAACTCACGTGGTCACAGGGAGAATGTACCAACTAGGTACAGACGGCACCTGTGGTCAGGATGGAGCACGGGTCGCTGGTGCTGTAAGGCAGGAACTATACTGCTGCACCACCCTGCCATCATCTCTCAGTTACTTTCCTAGCATTACCACACATTTTTCTTCTAGTATCCTATTGTTAGTGATCAGTAGTTACTGCATTTCATGTCTCAGCCCTTCTGATGGGATCCTGACAGGGCTGGATGGCTCTGCTAATTGTACACCATTGATCAGTGTTACCTACCATTGCGTACATAGGCAGGGTGCAATACAACTAACCAAGCACACCCTACCCATTTTCCACTCATTCTGGGTACCCCTTTGCGATATTGAAGTCCTGTTGCAGAAACACCACTGCCTATATGTTGCGGCAGGCTTCCAGGTGCATCCAGATGGTACAAGTGAAATATTAATAGACTACGCAGCTGCCTTTCCAGCAGATGGCACAGCAGCTGGCTATCACAATACAGATGGGGCTTGCAGTTGCCAAGGCGTTTATAGATGCCAAAGTAGGCATGATCAGAACAGAAGCCACATCAGTGCACTGATGGAGATGGTGAGATTGGCGCAGACAGCCGATTAGCAGACTTCATACACGGAAAGCCCACACACTGTTGAGGCATCTGGTCTCGACCCTGTAAAGGTTTAACAGTGGACACTGCGAATATAGATCCCAGTGGATTACCATCTTGTTCACTTCAGAAGGAAGGAAAGTCAAACAATACAGTGAGAGGAAGGTAGTTATAAGTTTTATTTTAATACAGGATGTGGTAGGTGCCTAGAACACATTGCCAGGGGAAGTTTGTAAGTTCTAGGAGCAGAATTAGGCCATTCAGCCCATCAAGTCTACACTGCCATTCAATCATGGCTGATCTATCTTTCCTTCTTAACCCCATTCTCCTCCCTTTGCCCAATAACCCCTGACACCCAAACTAATCAAGGAAGTAGTGGACACAGATATGATAACAATGTTAATGAAGCATTAACACAGAGCCATGAACAGGGAGGGAATAGAGGGATTTGGACCTTGTGCAGGCTGGTGGGGTTACTTTAGATTGGTACCATGGTCAGGCCCAGACAATGTGGGCCAAAGGGCCTGTCGGCTGCTGCACTGTTTACTGCATGGTCAACTTCAGGAAGTAAAGCAGTACACACACGCTGGTATATATTGATGGCGCTGAAGTAGAGATGGTCGATAGCTTCAAGTTCTTTGGGATAAATATCACCAGCAATCTCTCCTGGACTAGCCACATTGAAGCCAGGTCCAAGAAAGCACATCGATGCCTCTCCTTCCTTCGAAGGATTAGGAACTTCGACATCTCCCCAACAACTCTCAACAACTTCTCCAGATACTTTGTAATTTTGATACCATCAGGGAGGAACTCTCACAAGTTCATTGGGGGAGTGTTTGCGGATAATGGGAAATCTGGCAAGTGGGAGGCGTTTAAAGGAAAGATAGGAAGACCTCAAGCCAGCATGCTTCTGTTAGAGTGCAGCACAAGGTTAGCAAGATCTGGGAACCTTGTAGTCAAGGGATGTTGAGGATGGGGTCAAGGAAAAAGAAAGATGCACGTGTCAGGTAGGCCCAAAAGCTGGAGTAACTCAGCGGGACAGGCAGCATCTCTGGAGAGAAGGAATGGGTGACGTTTTGGGTCGAGACCCTTCTTCAGACATGCACATGTCAGGTACAGACAGGTGGAGTTCAGTGAGTCTCTTGAAGTGCATCAGGAATGCAGGAACATGCTTTGGTTTCATTTAGTTTAGAGACACAGCGCAGAAACAGTCTTTTCGGCCCACTGAGTCCGCGCCGACCAGCGATCAGCACACACTAACACTACCCTACACACTAGGGACAATTTACAATGTTGTGTCCATAAATTAGATCCCCTTAAGCGAGGTCATAGTGCACTCTGAAATGCGAGCTTTTCCATATCACCTAAACAGTGAGTCTGTCAGCAATTCAGAGACAGCCTTTGGCTCAGGGCAAAATGTAGGTGATCAAAGAATAAATAAAAGCTGTGAAATGAAAGTATAGGTGAGTGGGGAAAAGCAGTCCATTCAACTCTCCCTCACTGACTTTAGACATTAGAGATACAACGTGAAACAGGCCCTTCGGCCCACTGAGTCTGGGCCGACCAGCAATCACCCAGTACACTTCAGGTTCAAGTTCAAAGTTCAAAAACACTTTATTGTTCCTATGGGGCAATTTACACAGGCACGTATAGTGGTACAAAAACTATTGAGGGTGGGGGAGGGGATTAGCAGGGTGAGCAGTGGGACAGGGGTGGTTGGGAGTTGAGGAGCTGAACAGCCTTGGAGACAAAGGTTGCCCTTCTCCTCTGTGTCCCACAGCCTGGGCAGCCAAGCCAGCGTCCTGAGGGGAGCCACTCAAACGCAGAGAACAGGACGTGTGAGGGGTCCTGTAAAATCCTGCCAGCTGACCTTAGCATCTGCTGGTCGCATCGGGTGGAGAGAGAGGGCTCTGACAGGGAGTCCAATAATTTTGGAACAGGCTTTGGCTGTGCTCTGCAGGCGGTTTCTGTTCTGAAGGCTAATGGAGTGGAACCAGCAGGTGAAGGAGAACGTGATGATGTTCTCAATGAAGGAGTAGTAAAACGTTATGAGGATGTCCTTGCTAACTCCAAAGGAGTTGGGCTTCCTCAGGAGATACTGCCGCGGCCGGCATTTCCTGAGGATACCCTCTGTGTTGGAGGCAAATTTCAGCAGGTTGTCGAAGACTGTGCCCAGGTACTTGTACTCCTCAACACTCTCCACAGGCTTCCCGTGGATAGTGGTGATGACTGCCGCAGCCAGTTCCCTCTGCTTGTTGGAGAAGGTCACTACCATCTCCTTGGTCTTGTTTGCATTTAGTTCAAGACAGGAGTTGTCGCACCACTCCACAAACTCATGAGGAGCTGAGCTGTGGTGCTGCGAGGGGCCTGAGAGCAGAGATAGAAGAACTGTGTCATCAGCGTACTTGACCAAATGGCAATTTGGCCGGGTGGACCTGCAGTAGTCAGTGTACAGAATGAAGAGCAGGGGTGAGAGGACACAGCCCTGCGGGGAGCCAGTTGATGTGTGTAGGAGGTTGGAGAAGGTGTTATTGACCAGCACTCTCTGTGACCTGGTGGTGAGAAAGTCCATTATCCACAGGATTAGTCGGTCATCTAGGTGGAAACAGATCGTGAGTTCCTCTGCAAGAATGTGTGGCTGCAGGGTGTTGAACGCAGAGGAGAAGTCTTCAAACAGGAGTCTGGCTGCAGTGTTGGGGAGTTTCCAGATGTTTATGTATGGTGTCTATAATGAATGCTTTTGTGTTGTCAACCCCTCTACCCGCACAGTGTGCAAACTGGAGTGGGTCCATCTGTGAGTCTGCCGCCTTACTGATTTGGTTTTTGATGACCCTCTCCATAGCCTTCATCACAAGAGAGGTGAGAGCCACAGGCCTGAGGTCATTCAGGACCTTGATGGTGCCCTTTTTGGTCTGGGAATAACTGTGGAGTGTTTCCGCAGCTGGGGGACTATGCCGCTGGCCATGGAGCTCTGGAACAGGAGCTGGAACACGCCCCCTAGCTGCTCGGCACAGCACCTCAGGGTACGGCCCTGATGTTGTCTGGCCCAGGTGCTGAGTTCGCTTTGGTCTTTTTGAGGGCTCTTACCACATCCTCTGTGTTAATGGTTGAGGTCAGAGCCTCCAGGTTTGAGTGCATCTAGCTGGGTGCTGTTGTCTGTCTCAAATCTGGTGTGGAAGGAATTGAGGTCATCAGGTAGTGATGCTGGGCTGCTGCCTGCAACCTGAATCAGCTTGCCAACGGTCAAAGCCGTATTCACAGCTGCCATGTTCTTGAGACCCTGCCAAGCTGAGCGGAGGTTCCATCGCGTGAATCTTTGCTCCACTTTGTCTTTGTATTTCAGTTCAGCAGTTTTGATGGCACGCTTGACTTCTCTGTTAACTATCCCGCACACTAGGGACAATTTACAATTTTATCAAAGCTAATTAGCCTCCAAACCAGTGCATCTTTGCAGATCGGTATGAAACCAGAGAAAACCCAGGTGGGTCACAGGAAGAATGTACAAAATCTGTACAGAGCACCCGTAATCAGGATCAAACCCGGTTCTCTGGCGCTGTAAGGCAGCAACTCTACCACTGCCCCACTGTGCTGATCCAAATCCACAATCCCAACCAAATGAGGGATGTTTGCTGGAAGAAACAATATTTTAAAATTGAGTGGTTTTCATTAGCAGAGTATCAGAGGTCGAATTACATTAGCAGTGTTCTACTGCTGGTGATCAGTACACCAGGCTACACCTCATTAACGACCAGTGTGCTCTCTGAAAATATTTTTGTCTTAATTATGTCCTCCTCTCCATCCCCAAGACTTTTTCAGAGACAAAATTGATTCCATGTACTGCATGATTTCTTTTAAATCTGTCCCCTGCTCTCAAAGGGAAAAGACGACAATTGTTGGAGCTGGAGGATTAAAAACAAAAGCGCAGCAGATCCATCGAAGAGCAAACGATCTGGATGAGGATTAATCATTTATCGCTCATTAGATGTCATTTGGTGGCCATTCAGCCCATTCCCTGCATTTATAGGTTCATAAGTTGTAGGAGCAGAATTAGGATATTTGTTCCATCAAGTCTACTCCGCCATTCAATCATGGCTGACCTATCTTTCCCTCTCAACCCCATTCCCCATGCCTTCTCCCCATAACCCCTGACACCGTACTTATCATGAATCTAGCAATCTCCGGCTTACAAATATCCATTGATACCCCCCACAGCCGTCTGTGGCAATGAATTCCACAGATTCACCACCCTGTCTATATACTAAAACTCTCGTTTGTTTGTTTGTTTGTTCCTGAACTACAGCCAAAACAGTGCACAAAAGCACGGCACTTTTAGCCCCACCTTACTCACCGTCATCCCTTTGGTGCTAATGGAAAAAGTTTCATTGAAATCGATGTGGGGGGAGGGAGGGGGTTGCACCAATGCAGGAGAGGTTTGGGCCCAACAGGGTCTAGTTTTGTACTAATTGTGACCAGGTTTCACCTCCTAACCTGTAGGGGTGCCATACTGGTCTTTGTTCCCCGACACTACCCCAGTAACCCACTGTATTCAAAATTATCCACCCATCCACCTGTATCCACCTGTCACTCACCAGGCTTTGTCCAGCCCCCACCACTCTTCCAACTTTCTCAAAGCCGATCCCCTCCCCACCACCACCACGGCACGGTAGCACAGCGGTAGAGTTGCTGCTTTACAGCGAATGCAGCGCCGGAGACTCAGGTTCGATCCTGACTACGGGTGCTGCACTGTAAGGAGTTTGTACGTTCTCCCCGTGACCTGCGTGGGTTTTCTCCGAGATCTTCGGTTTCCTCCCACACTCCAAAGACGTACAGGTATGTAGGTTAATTGGCTGGGTAAATGTAAAAATTGTCCCTAGTGGGTGTAGGATAGTGTTAATGTACGGGGATCGCTGGGCGGCACGGACTTGGAGGGCCGAAAAGGCCTGTTTCCGGCTGTATATATATGATATGATATGATATGATAATATCATGGCAGGATCAGAAGAAATGTTCTGACCTGAAATGTTGTCTATCCATTTCCCTTCGCAGATGCTGCCTGACCTGCTGAGTCCCTCCAGCACTTTGTTTTTTGCTTCCTATTCCAGTGTCAGTCATTTTCCCATTAATTCATTCTCATTTTTCGCATTTAAGATCATTAATTATCAAATTAAACACCGCCTGCATTAAAATACTAATGCTGAAATAATTAATGGGTGGCACGGCATTAGAGTTGCTGCCTTACTGGATAGACTGGATAGACTAGGCTTGTACTCGCTGGAATTTAGAAGACTGAGGGGGGATCTTATTGAAACATATAAAATTCTTAAGGGGTTGGAGAGGCTAGATGCGGGAAGATTGTTCCCGATGTTGGGGAAGTCCAGAACCAGGGGTCACAGCTTAAGGATAAGGGGGAAGTCTTTTAGGACCGAGATGAGAAAACATTTCTTCACACAGAGAGTGGTGAGTCTGTGGAATTCTCTGCCACAGAAGGTAGTTGAGGCCAGTTCATTGGCTATATTTAAGAGGGAGTTAGATGTGGCTCTTATGGCTAAAGGGATCAGGTGGTATGGAGAGAAGGCAGGTACAGGTTACTGAGCTGGATGATCAGCCATGATCATATTGAATGGCGGTGCAGGCTCGAAGGGCCGAATGGTCTACTCCTGCACCTATTTTTTATGTTTCTATGTTTCTATGTTTCTTACAGCGCCAGAAGCCCCAGTCCGATCCTGATTATGGATGTTGTTGGCACGGAGTTTGTATGTTCTCCCCGTGACCTGCGTGGGTTTCCTCCGGGATCTCTGGTTTCCTCCCATATTCCAAAGACATTCAGGTATGTAGGCTAATTGGCTTGGTATAATTGCAAATTGTCCCTAGTGTGTGTAGGATAGTGCTAGTGTACGGGGATCGCTGGTCGGTATGGACTCAGTGAACCAAAGGACCTGCTTCTGTGCTGTATCTCTGTACGAAACTAAATTGTGGAGGGTGAAAGAATGCCATGAACATTGAAAATCAGGAATGGCAGATTGAAGCTAGGAGAATGGAACAAGATTTAAGGTGACAAGCAGAGCAGTGGAGCTGTACAAGTGTGGCAAGGAACTACAGCCGATGGTTTACAAAAATAGACACAAAGTGCTGGAATACTTCAGCAGGTCAGGCAGCATTTCTGGAGAACATAGATGGCGACTCTTTGGGTTATGTTTGAGGAAGGGTCCCGACCCGAAACAGCGCCCATCCATGTTCTCCAGAGAAGCCTCCTGTCCCGCTGAGTTACTCTGGCACTTAGAGTCACACAGCATGAAAACAGGCTCTTCGGCCCAACTTGCCCACACTGACCATCATGTCCCATCTACTCTAGTCCCACCTGCCCGCGTTTGGCTCATATCCCTCCAAACCTGTCCTTTCCATGCACCTGTCTAATTGTTTCTTAAATGTTGCAATAGTCCCTGCCTCAACTACCTCCTCTGGCATCTCATTCCATACATCTATCACCCTTTGTGTGAAAAAGCTACCCCTCAGATTCCTATCAAATCTTTCCTCCTTCACCTTAAAGTTACGCCCTCTGGTTCTCGATTCCTCTACTCTGGGCAAGAGACTCTGTGCGTCTACCTGATCTATTCTTCTCATGATTTTATACACCTCTATGAGATCACCCCTCATCCTCCTGCACTTTGTGTCTTTTTTTTAACAGAATGTTAGTGTTATCTCACCGTCAGAACATATTACAACAAGCTGCACGGGGTAACATGTGGCGATAGTTCAGGGCCAGAGTAATTGGCACATTGAAGCATGTGCTGTACACTATCAATGGTGGACCCATTTTTTGCATGGACTTAACGCTGTTGAAATGGCCCATGCCCGCAAGGCTCCTGACACCACATAATGATTGTCTGTGGTAAGAGCTGAAACCGTCCGGAATAATACATTTGTTTTCTAATTCACTGGGTCTATTAGATTTCATTACTTGTAAAGGCAATAGATGTTGGAAAGAATGCCATGATGGTAAAGCTAATATAACTCAGGACTGTCTAAATCAGCATCACTAACAAAAAGTGTTGGACTATCCCTCCACTTCATTTTGTTTGATTGATCAAATGGTTTTGCATTGGTAACTACACCACCCTCCCTCTCCACACCCACACGCTTTGTGTCTTCCAGTGCAAGCAAATGTTAATTTAAAGCAAGCTGTAATTATAAAAACGACATGACCGACAACAGCTGGGAAATGCTCATTAATCCTCAATCCGTCCGTGTTTGTGCAAGTCATTGCCCTTCTCCACCCTCCCTCCAACCACAAGCTGTCGCCATGTGTTGCTGGCTCTCAAACCCCTCTCTCTCTCCGTCTCGCAAGTCCTCCCAACACCAGGAGTGTTGCGTGAGAAACACGGTTGCACAAATTTAAAACGATGCACTGCCAGACGACTGGCAGAAAGATGACGAAACCAATGATTAAGAAAGGGAGCACAACGATCATTGCTGGCAGAAAAAGTAACAGAATTTCTAATTCCATCGGGAGATGTAAGAAGAGATTAAAAAAGTCATGGTATCGAAAGGGAAAGTTATGCGTAGCTAACTCCACGGTTTACTTTAGAGATACAGTGTGGAAACAGGCCCTTCGGCCCACCGAGACCCGCCAACCAGCAATCATCCGTTCTCCAGTTCTATCCTACACAGTAGGAACAATTTACAGAAGCCAATTAACCTACAAACCTGCACGCCTTTGGAATGTGAGAGAAAACCAGAGCACCCGGAGAAATTCCATGCAGTCAAAGGGGAGAATGTAAAAGCTCCATATAGACACCACCTGTAGTCAGCATTGAACCTGGGTCTTTTGAGGTGTTAGGCAGCAACTCCACTGTCACGCCACTGTGCTGCCCCAGTTGTTTTCAGAGTATTGAAGAAATAACAAGGATAACACAGTGGATGGAGTTCATCAAGATTTCGAAAGGCCCGTGATGAGAAATTGTGTGATATTTTGATTGATTGAAAGATACAGCATAGAAACAGAGCTTTCAGCACACCTGGTCCATGTTGACCATTGATCATCCGTCCACACTAGTTCTATGTTACCCCAGTTTTGCATCCACTGCCTACACACTGGGGACAATTTTACAGAGGGCCAATTAACCTACAAGCCCACATGTCTTTGCATGTGAGTGGAAACGAGAGCACCGAAGGAAACGCACACGGTCGCATTCACTCCCTACACACTGGGGGCTCATTTTAAACAGAGGCCAATTAACCTACAAACTGGTAGGTCTTTGGGATGTCGGAGGAAACTGGAGCCGTAGAGACACACCACTCATATTAGTGAATAAGATCAGTGCACAAGGAGTCGGGTACAAACAGGATGGAGAAGTTAGTGTGCACAAGACCAGAAGCTATGAGTATGAGGATGGATAATCCCAGAGGTGATTATCCCAGAGGTGTGAAGTGGAATTCCACAAGGGTCAGAGTTGGGACCACGGTCGTTCATTAATGACTCAAACTTTATGGATGGAGATGTAATTTCTATATATGTCAAGAACACTAAATGGGGGAGAACTGGGAGGAGGAGAGAGGACATTACAATATAAAAAAATCCCATCAACTAATCTTTCAGTCACCTCTCCTCAATTTTAATTTATCCTGAAAAGCTTAAAACTCACCAACCTCCGTCAACATGGCAGTAGTGAAACATCCTCCCAAACCCAGCAATGGTAGAAGCATTGCACAGTGGGCACTTAATTCCAAAACAATGTGAAGACAACAGGAAATCACAGTAGATCAACGTCACCATCAATACCACAAAAACGGCCTGTTTCTAAAATGTGAGAAGGAATTTCTTTATTTAGAAACATAGATGCTGGAGTAACTCAGTTGGTCAGGAAGCATCACTGCAGAACATGGAGAGGTGACGTTTCAGTTTAGGACCGTTTCTCTTGACCTGAAACGTCACCTATCCACGTTCTCCAGGGATGCTGCCTGACCCGTTGAGTTACTCCAGCACTTTGTGCCCTTTCAAGGAATTTCTTTAGCCAGAAGGTGGTGAATCTGTGGAGTTCACTGCCACAGATGGATAGGGCCCAAACGCAAGCAGGTGGAACTAGTTTGGATGGGAAATTTTGGTTGGCATGGACAAGTTGGGCAAAAGGGCCTGTTTCTGTGTTGTAAGACTCTATGACTACTCTTGTTTCTTATGTTCTCATACATTGTTGGTTGGTCCATTCTTTCTTTTATTCACTCCTTTATCTTGTCAACCCGAGTCCTATTTTCTGAAGTACCTACCTAATCTTTTCTGCTGAGAAGCAGCTTAAAACTAGTCTCCATGCTCAAGTCTTCAGTGCATCCATCACTAAACATCACTGGAAATATTTGCAGATCAGAAGCAAGCTAAATAATTGAGAGGCTCCAGTTCCAAGGATTTTTCCTTTCTTACAGCAACTGTCTCTTCATTGAATTGTCAGTGACGAAAAGCTACCTGTTGTTCAAAATGAAAAAATAGTAGGTCTATGGGACCAGATGTCCCCTGTGCTCTGATGGGTTGGAGCTGTGGAAAATGGGGTGTAACATGAAAGTGTATAAGGAAGCTGAACTTCAAGATTTAAGAGTGTTTAAATATCATATGTACTGACAACAAACAAGGAAATTCATGTAAAGTGGCAGCGTAACAGGCTTGTGAACACAATACACATGGATGGTATGTAATAAACAAAAATGCAATAAATTAATAAAATAACTCTTACAAACTTCTACAGATGCACCATAGAAAGAATGCTGTTGGGTTGCATCACAACTTGCTTTGGGAACAGCTCTGCAGAGAAATTGCAGAGAGCTGTGGATGTTAATCAATCCAATACACAGGCAAAACAAAGGCAAGGCTTCCCAACATTTTGCTCCATCTATGCTTCACGCTGCCTCGGAAAAGCAGCCAACATAATCAATGACATGCCCCACCTCGGACATTCCTTCTTCTACCTGCTCCCATCCAGCAGAAGGTACAGAAATTTGAAAGTGTGTACCAGCAGACTCAGGAACAGCTTGTTCCCCTTTTGTATCAAGTTTCTGAACAGTCCTTCCATAAGCTAGGGTGCTGTCTGATTCACCTCTACCCCATTGTGGGCATTGGACTTGGTCTTTGGAACAGATGCTCTACTGGGTTTGGGAGGCTTGATTGGAATCATGTGCTGTCTTTTCACTGACTGGATAGCAAGCAACGAAATGCTTTTCATTGTGCCTCGATACACGTGTCAGCAAACAAAACTCTAGAAATGAAAGCTTCACAAATGACTGAAAGGCTGAAAGGAGGCCAGCAACTAATCGTAGATTACCAACATAAAAAGGTGTCTGTTTGCTTTTCTGTAGTAATGTAGCCAATTCTGTTCAGTGGTTTTGAGAGTTTGGGGAGGAAAGAATGCAGATTTGGGTTTGTTTGTGGCCTTTGACACCCAGTATGATCTCGAGGTGTATGAAATCATGAGAAGAATAATTCGGATAGATGCACAGAATCTATTGACCAGAGTAGGGGAATCGAGGACCAGAGGACATGGGTTCAAGGTGAAGGGGAAAAGATTTAATAGGAATCTGAGGGGTAACCTTTTCACACAAAGGGTGGTGGGTATATGGAACAAGCTGCCAGAGGAGGGAGTTGAGGCTGGGTCTATCCCCACATTTAAGAAACAGTTAGACAGATAGACACAAAATGCTGGAGTAACTCAGCGGGACAGGCAGCATCTCTGGAGAGAAGGAATGGGTGACGTTTCGGGTCGAGACCCTTCTTCAGACTCCAATGCGTGACGTTACGGGTCGAGACCCTTCTTCAGGCCCGTACATGAATAGAAAACATTTGGAGGGATATGGATCAAATGCAGGCAGGTGGGGACCAATGTAGCTGGGACATTTTAGCCGGTGTGGGCAAGTTGGGCCAGAGGGCCTGTTTCCACACTGTATCACGACTCTCTGACTATGAGTATCCTGCTCTCTCTCCACAAGGTGGCAGGAGAGTGCCATTTCTATTGGAGCCCTCCCCCATTCACCCCGTTGTCACTGCATTCTCTGCAGCAGCAGCAAGATTACTCAGTTATCCTTTCATTTTATGGTCCGCAAACCCGTTAAGCAACATTCCTGAATGGATGGGTTATGTGTCAACCCCAGTCTAACAAACCCTTTATCTCCGATGTACAGAATAATCGGTTGATATTTGAGCTGATGAAAAAAGTGAACGCATCCCCTTGCACCATTGCAACCTGACTCCTTGAGCAACCAAGCATTTTTTATATTTATTCAATTTTTCAAGTATTAACATTTGATAAGCATTGATAGGGTAGGTAGTCAGAACCGGGCATAGAAAGGGTAGACAATCAAGAGCCTTTTTCCCCAGGGTGGAAAGATCAAGGACTGTGCATAGCTTTAAGGTGAGAGGGACAAAGTTTGAAGGAAACGTGTGTGGCGCAAGTTTTTAACACAGATGGTGGTGGGCGCCATTTTGGGACGTATGACAAATAAACACGGAAACATTTTTGACTACACAGACAGGGGTGGTGATGGCAGTGGACATGATAGTGGTGAGGCACATGGGCACATGGATATGCAGGGAATGGAGGGGTGTGGATCATGTGTAGGAAGAGGAGATTATTTCACCTTGGTTTCAAGGTCGGCACAGACATTGTGGGATGAAGTGCCCGTTTGTGTGCTGTTCTATATTCTATGTTCTAATTGCTGCACAATTGCACATGCCTCCAGCAGAGGAGGGGGGGTAGATTTGGAGTACTGCCACTGCTCATTTGGTGAACTATCAAAAACATGAGAAGATAGATTTGGTTTTGGAATGCAGTAGCAATACACTAACAATAATCCAAAGGGACTAACGGCCTCTATGGTTCCATAGATACGACATAACCAATTAGAACTTCAAATATAACCCTGAATAAACCAAGGACTTCAATGGGGTTTTTTATAGCACCTTGCACAGCTCCAAAGAATCCTTGAGCACAATACCATCAGTTAAATACTTATGAACAACTACTCTTAGGAAGGTGATGGAGAAATAAATTGAGAGTAAATGTGAAGGGCATTGAATGAGTATGTAGGGAAATCTTATCTGCTCATTAGTAAACTGATAGAAAAAAACCGAGTACAGGGAATGGAGAATTTACAAATTATTCAGGAGTCCCTGTCATCCCGTATGGAAAACTGCAGCTGCTGAATCTCCTAATGGGAAAGAAACGAGCACAGAGAGACAAAATAAATGGAGGCAGCCTCCAGTGGCACGGAACGGAGGGGGAGCAGTAGAAGACATTAACTTATCACCCGGCCAGGCTAACTCCAGCAACAATAGCCCAGTGCTGCTGATAGGGCAATGGCAAAGTTAAGACTCAAAAATTAATTTAAAAAAAAATCGGACTTGAGTACAAGATGGCGCCTAAAACATGACTATGAGTATCCTGCTCTCTCTCCACAAGGTGATCTCTGGCTCGGTGTGGTCTACTACCTTACACATTTACACTTAGTTTGATTGTGCCGACTGTATAGTAGGATTGTTAGTGAACTGTATGCAAAAAAAGAACTTCAATGGATTCAGGTACATATAACAATAAAGTACTGTGGAACCATCTGTACAATAGTGATCATATTAAATGGGGTTCAAGGATAAACTTGAGAAGGATGAACCAAAAGCAATAAACTGTGACACAAAAATATGAATTTAGGGAATAAGAATTGAACCTGTGAAAAGTACAGAAAAACAGGCTGATTATCTCAAATAAAGACCTATGTGTCTCATTTGCCTCACTGCTGTAATAAAATTTGCGCTTTTATAACGGAGATTAAAGAACATCTTGGCAAACTATATGTCATGTAAAAGCCTGGAGGAACTAGTCACTAATGGCATTCCATGGATGAGTGAAGAAATGAGTACAAGGCAGACAGCCAGAACGAGAATGGCAAGAGAAAGTTAAAAAAAAGAAAACAAAATGATTAGGAAATTAAACCAAAACGAAGGCAGGGAAGCACTGCCAACTCAAATTAGCATAGAATATTAAAAAATAAATAGTAAAGTGATATACGGATATAACATGGAATATAAACCTTAGAAATATATAGCACAGGAACAAGCCCTTCAGCCCACAATGTCTGTGCTGGATCTGGTGCAAAGATAAACAACTCTCATCTGCCTGCACATAATCCATATCCCTCCATCCCCTGCATATCGTGTGCCTATTTAAAAGCCTCTTAAATGCCACTATTGTGTCAGCATCCACCACCACCCTTGGCAGCGTGTTCCAGGCACCCTGTTAGACAAACCTGCCCCTCACATCTCCTTCAAACTTTAAACATTGTCCCTCCAATCTTAAAGCTACGTGCTCTAGTCTTTGCCATTTCCCACCCTGGGATAAAGGTTCCAACTGTCTACCCTATCTATAACAAAAGAAAAATCAAGAAACGTATGGCAAACTGAGTCCATGATAACAAAGTGGTGGAATTATTAAGTAATGACTTCAGAATTAACATGATAGTAACAGATTTAAAAAAATGAAGTTATTTAAGGTAAGATGGAGAAAGATAATAGATAACATAATCACACTTACGGAAGATAAGACTCATCATCCAGATGACCATATTAAGAAATTAATGATCCTGATAATGATCCTGATAATGATTAAGAAACTCAGATACTGGGGGGACAGGGCTTTCTCCATCGCTGCTCCCACCCTCTGGAACTCACTGCCTCAAACCATCAGAGACTCCTCCTCACTCACCACTCACCACATTCAAAACATCACTGAAGACTCACCTGTTCAACACTGCCTTCAACCACTGACCGTCACTTCTCCTTATCCTTCCTTTCTTTGTTTGTTTATTTATTTATTTTTATGTTTTAATTACTCTGTAAAGCGTCTTTGAGTTTCCAGAAAAGCGCTATACAAATGAAATGTATTATTATTATTATTATTAATGATGAAACAGATACATAAGTAAAGCAAAAATCATTCAGCAAGGATAGACACAAAATACCGGAGTAACTCAAGAGGGACAGGCAGCATCTCTGGAGAGAAGGAATGGGTGCCGTTTCTGCTTGAGACACTTCTTCGGTGTAAATAAGAATCTGCAGTTCCTTCCTGCGCAAAAATCATTCAGCAATATGATTCCCAAATTTTAGTTGACAGTTGAAACACATCCAGCAATTTGGTCAGTGTTGCCTGGTTCCTGGTGGCATTGCTTTATCAAACTACCTAGACTTGAAAGATAAGTGTGTTAGGTTTCAGTGCTTTAGGTCAATAGCAATGGATAACCTGTGAGGCTCTTTATCAGCTTTTGGTGTCGTGCTGTTTGTTGAGTCTACAAGAAAATTGCAAAGTCAACACAGTGGCGCTACTGATTAAATGGAAGAGTCTTGTGTGCTGGCAGCTCAGCTGTTCTCTAACGAAATGAATCATAGAAGGGAGAAAGTAAAATGAAAGCACAATTTTATCTTCCACATCGTCTACTGACCAGAATGCTAACTGGCTGATAAAGGGTTGGAAGAAGGGTCTCGACCCAAAATGTCACCTATACCTTTTTTATTCCAGAGATGCTGCCTGACCTGTTGAGTTACTCCAGCTTTTTGTGTCGGTGTGAAGCAGCATCTGTAGTTCCTTCCTACACAAGATGAAAGATTTGGTTGTTGACCTAAGGATCTGAGGGGGTGAACACAATGCTGTCCTCATCAACGGAGCTGCTGTAGAGATGGTCGACAGCTTCAAGTTCCTGGGCCTCCATATTACCAGCAACCGAACCTAACCTGCTCCTAATAACATCAACTATATTATCCACAGCACCCTTGATGTATAAAAAAAACCTGGAGCAGATTATCATGGTGCAAGGAAAAAATGATCCAGACTAATTATCTGGAGATACGAGGCCAAGTACCATCGCAGTGCTGAGGATTTAAAACTCTCTCACTCATAGCAGTTTGCATTTGAGTTGTTGTGGAAGGTGATGGGATGATCACGAAATGGAGTGGGACTGCATAAATTGGCAATACCAGCATAAGGTCTGTGGGCAGAATGGTCTCCTCCTATGCTATTCAATAAAGATGATTCGTTATGGTCAGATTGTCTAAAAGCCCACCTGCCCAGGTGGAATTCATTGCCACAGACAACTGTGGAATCAATGGATATGTTTAAGGCAGAGATTGTCAGATTCTTGATTAGTAGTATGGGTGTTAGGATTATGGGGAGAAGACAGGAGAATGGTGTTGAGAGGGAAAGATAGATCAGCCATGATTGAATGGCAGAGTAGAATTGATGAGCCGCATGGTCTAATTCTGCTCCTAGAACTTATGAACATGAACGTTTGCTCCAGTCATGTACTTATGAGAAGGAAATCCACTGTTTTCACCTCACCCAAACCTGAAAATGACTTCAGTACTATAACATTGTCTGACATGGAACAATAAGCCATTCATTTTCAGGGCGCACCAGAAGTCCAAGAAGTGTTGCTATTCAGGAATGTAACCAAGGAAATGAGACCACTCTATCCCCAAGTGACCATTGTTGGACACCTCTTGGACACCTGATGCTCATGGGGCAGCTTTGGATTGGGACTCTGCTGAAGTTAGTACCTTTCTTTACTTTCCATTCCCTGGCCAATCCATCTCCTCATGTGCCAATCTCCAAACCACCAACCTGGAACCCCCAATTCCTGTTCACACCAGGCTCTGACCTTTTCATGCCCCAGTGCTCCCACCTTCCTAAACCCCAATCGATCAACCATCCAATTCCTGAAGAAGGGTCGCGACCCAACACGTCACCTATTCCTTTTCTCCAGAGATGCTGTCTGACCTGCTGAGATACTCCAGCTTTTTGTGTCTATCCTCAATGTCACCCTGACTGTCCTAGACCCCCAGATTGTGAACCATCAATGCTTCAATCCATCAATGTTACCTGCAGAAATCCCAATCGTCACTATCCTTGCATTATTTCCAACATATACGGCCCCTACTATGACACCAATCCTCTATTCAACAATCCTCTGCTACTACTGACTCTCTGTCCTGCAATAAGAAGACACAGAGTGGTGGAGTAACTCAGAGGTCAGGCAGCATCTCCTGGATTGGTGATTTTTCTGGTTGAAACCCTTCTTCAGACTGATTGTAGGAGAGGGGAAAAAGCTGGAAAAGGGATGGGGGCAGGACAGAAAGGCTCATATGTAAATGGGGAGGAGAGGTAAAATGACAAATGACATTTGAATGACAAATAAAGAAGTTTAATTCAATTCAATTCAATTCAATAAAACAACCTTCTCCCCATCAACTCCATCTATACCTCACCCTCTCTCAGGAAAACAGCCGACATAATCAAATGCATCTCATTCACAAAAAATACAAGTGCAATGGCATCACACATGAGAAGTTATAAAATGTGTTATGAAGTTATAACATTTGGAAATACCCTGTGCTGGTAGGTTTTATTTATTCTGTGATGTCGTTATTGCATTATCAAAATGGTCTTAATACACTCCACAATGTAAAATTCTAAAAGCCCCACCTATAACCCAAATACAATGTCAATGTCTTAATTAAATAAACTGCATGGAAGGAAACTGTTATAATAATAGATGTTTTACTGTAACAGAAAAGCGTATTATATTACCACGCATTTGCTTTGCGTGAGTGTTTGTATGTAGAGTATTTGCAATTCTTTGCTAATTAGAATTTTTAAACAAAATTTTGCACAGAGGACATATTTGCTGAGCAATTCATTATTTTTAGTTGTTGTCACATCTTTAACTTGTAAATCTGTGCTCTGTAAATACTTTTTTCGAACCTTGTTGCATCCTCCCCCTTCAGAACACCTCAGCTCCCGTTCGCCCTCCTCTTTCAACTTTTTACTAACTTGCCTGGCAAATTTCTGCTGCCGTTCCCCTAACATGTTAAAAACAAAGCACTGGAGGAACTCAGCAGATCAGATATCATCTGTGGAGGGAAATGGACGGACAACATTTTGTTCCGGGACCCTTCATCCCTCGGAAGCAGGGTCCCACTCCGAAACATCATCAGTCCCAGAGGTGTGCACGTTTGTAGGTTAACTGGCCTCTTTAAATTTCCACTAATGTGTAGGGAGTGGAGGAGAAAGTGTAATAACATAGAACTAGTGTGAACGGGCAATCGATGGTCTATGTGGAGAGCGGACCAAACGGCTTGTTTCCATGCTGCATCTTGAAAGAAACAGCTAAATACTAAACTAAAAACAGTAACACTGATCTCCCTGCCCTCCATGCACTTCTCTTTGGGGAAAAAGGATGCAAATTACTAATTTAGCACCTCACCTCCATTCCCTGATTCCCTCCTTAGTCCTTGAACAGTCCTACCTTCCCTCTGGTTTTGTAGGTATTAAAAAGCTTATGAATTGTCTTTATTCTGACTCGCCAAAGCATGGCTCCTTTTTGCCCTAATCACCCTCGTTGAGGGTTTCCCTCCATGCTCCATCCTCAAAAATTCAAATTATTACCTTTGAGCTCAAATCTCTTCATGGCCTCAACTCTCTTGCAGGTTTTAATCTCTTCCACGTGTACAATGAACCAAAATCTCTGCTCCCTTAAAATGCTGGGTTCTCTCGTAGTTCCACATGTGTCCATGCCTCGAAATAGTTCTCGAATTATGCCCCTCTCCATCTCTTTCCTCTGCCTCTCCTCTCCTTTCCCTTTACAACATGACCAAGCTTCTGCCTTATACTCTCCACAGGAGCCCATTGCAATTTATGTTTGACAATGTTTGACAATGTTCCAATGAGGCAGCTGGCGACGTTTCACAATTTTAAAGGTGGTTAAGTAAATACCAACTGTTGTTGTAAAAGCGAGGATGGTTAGAAATCTACTCAATAGTTCTGTAACTGGAGATAGATACAAAAAGCTGGAGTGACTCAGTGGGACAGGCAGCATCTCTGGAGAGAAGGAATGGGTGACGTTTCGGGTTGAGACCCTTCTTCAGTCTTCAGTCTGATGAAGGGTCTCGACCTGGAACATTATCCATTCCTTCTCTCCAGAGATGCTGCCTGTCCCGCTGAGTTACTCCAGCTTTTTGTGTCTATCTTCGGTTTGAACCAGCATCTGAGTACCCTCCTACACAGTTCTGTGACTGGTACTGGGTGAGGTGGTTTGGCAGAGGTGGAAAGCTCTGCAATATCAAGCTGCAAAGATTTTTGACATTAACTTCAAGTTTTCCATGCGGGAAGTTCCCTTAATGAACCGCTTCCTTGGTTTGCACTGAACCCAGGTGGATAAATGAGGGGATTTTGACTTTGAAAACTAATGTAAAACAAGAAGGTATGGTCGGTGGTATTGCACACATTGAGGTGGTTATTGAAAAATACAGCAGGATCTCGATCAGCTGGGCAAGTGGGCTGAGGCATGGGTATTGAAGTTTAAAGCAGATAAGTGTGAGATGTATAAAATCATGAGAGGAACAGCAGGTGGTGGGTATATGGAACGAGCTGCCAGAGGAGGCTGTACTATAACAGCATTTAAAAGACACTTGGACAGGTATATAGACCGGAAAGGTTTGGAGAGAATGTAGAAACTAAGAACTGCCGATGCTGATTTCTACCAAAGATAGACACAAAGTGCTGGAGCAACTCTGCGGGTCAGGCAGCATCTCTGGAGAAAAAGGGTGGGTGACATTTTGGATTGGGACCCTTCTTCAGACAGAAATTATTGGGTGGAGGGCGGGGAGAGGTGAAGAATTGGAGGCAAGGAACGACCAGGATCCATCAGGGCCAGTCACAAAGGACCTCAGCCAGGATGTTGCCTGGTAGATCCATTGTTGGCTTGGGAAGGTGTGATCTCAAGAGTGATATGAGCTAAACATGGGCAAATGGGAACTGTACACTGCAAGGGCCAGGAAGCGAGTGGGGAAGATCATCTCTGACCCCTCTCACCCTGGCCACAAACTCTTCAAAGCACTTCCCTCTGGAAGGTGACTCCGGACTGTCAAAGCAGCCACAGCCAGACATAAAAACAGCTTTTTTCCACGAGTGATAATTCTACTCAATAACCAAAGTCTGTAGTCTCTTTTTTGCTCTGGTTTATTATCACCCACATGTTTAGACCATAATGTTGTATCCTTATTGTTTTGATGTGGTTATGCTTTATTCTTAATTGTTAACTGTACGTTTGTGTTGTCATTTGTGAGCGGAGCACCAAGGCACATTCCTTGTATATGCATACTTGGCCAATAAATGTATTCATTCATTCATTCATTCATTCAAAACTAAATTTACCTCTCTCTCGTCTTTGATGTGCTTCCAAAAGCATGTGTGCTTTCATTGTTTGGAGCATTGAGTATAAAGGCTAGGATGTTGTGATGCTGAAGGGCCTATTTTTGTGCCGTGCTGTTCTATGTTCTCTGTTCTATGGCTTGGATCACCTATCCTGATATGTCCTCATGTGGTTTGCACATTTAAGCTTTTTACTACATTGAAGGCATTTCCCAAGAGCTGATTCGAAGCAGAGACCATAATCATCCATGCTCCTGATTTATTGGTCATGTGTGACAGCATTGTACTGGCTCCTCTTACAACCCACCCACCTAATTGCCCCCATGCCTCTGGTCACACACATAGCCCAGGTTCCAGGTCCCTGGTTCCAGCCATATGCCTTTCCTGACCATTCATCTCTCCTCATCACAATCCCTTGCTTGTGCTTTTCACCTTTAGCAATGAAGACAATTGTTCCATAGTATTTCCTCCGTGCTATCAACTTGCTAGGTTCACTGGAAGATTTATTATATTACTCTCTAATAAAAATGAAATAAATGTATATTTAGGTATTAATAGAAGTAACATCTAATGGTCGAGGAAATCTGCCAGTCCACCACCACCAAATTCCCACTGAGTTACTCCAGCTTTTTGTGTCTACCCAACGACGATACAATGAGTTGCAGACGCTGGAAGCTTGAGTAAAACACAAAGTGCTGGAGTAACGCGGGTCAGGCAGCATCTACGGAGTGAATAGACGAGTGGCGTTTAGGGTTGGGACCCTCCTTCAGACTGATTGTAGTAGCTGGAAGAGAGGGCAGGCAGGACAAAGCATGGCAAGTCATAGGTGGAGACAGGTGAGTGGGAGAGGGAGTTTGGTGGGCAGATGGGTGGAAGAAGGCTAGAAATGAAAAAGAGATAAAAGTGTGTCAGATTAGGTGAGAAAAGAAGTGAAATGTAAAGCCAGAGGGTTGGATGCAGGCAGAAGGGGATGAGGTAGGGGAAAGGGGGGGGTGGTAGCTGGCGAAATGGGTGCACACCAGTGTTGGGGGGTGCAAGATTATTGGAGCTTTAATGTAATGAACATGTACTTACATGTTACTGTATTAGAGACTGAAGAGGCTGCTTCTCAATTTATAACTGGCTTGAACAAATTCCTGCACAGTGACTGGCACGTTACATATTCACAGACAATGAATATCAATAGCCTTGTAGTTACAGTGAAAACTAGCAGCCGCTATTTTTAGTAACATGGACAAAATATGAAGGAGAGATGATTATTATGCAGCTGCTCTATGACAAGAAAATTAAGGCAAATACATTGAGCTTCAGGTGATGTGGGTTCTACCATGGCCAATCACTGGGAACCTGTGCTCTGGGTTAAGACTGGAATCCATGAGTGATAAATGTAAAGTAGACATACTGAGTTTAGTTTTGTTTATTGTCACGTGTACCGAGGTACAGTGAAAAGCTCTTGTTGTGTGCTAACCAGTCAGAGGGAAGACAATACATGCTTACAATTGAGCCATCCGCAGTGTATAGATACACCATAAAGGGAATAACGTGAATAATATCCAGTGCAAGATAAACCCAGTAAAGTCTGATCAGAGAGTGTCTGAGGTTCTCCAATGAGGTAGTTCAGAATTGCCTCTAGTTGTTGGTTGGATGGTTTAGTTGCCTAATAACAGCGGGCAAGAAACTGCCCCTGATCCTAGAGATGTGCGTTTCCATACCTCTATACGTTCTACCTGATGGAAGAGAGGAGAAGAGGGAGCGGCCAGGGTGCAGTGTGAGGTGTGAATTCTATTCCAAACAAAGCTATTAAATTCTCTTTCGGCAGGAAATTGCTCTTCATTTCTTTTATTTTCCGGAGTCTATTCATTGATGCAGTAATCCTGGTTTACTTAGTAACCACAAAACAGAATGAAAAGTTCTCAGGAAAGAGGAGAGCAAAGATTTATAAACAATGCAACAAGACTGACTTTGATTCTAACTTTGCTAACTAGGGTCAAGGAGGTGTCCTGACCCAAAACATCACCTATTCACGTTCTCCAGAGATTCCAACACTCGGTGCAACTTTGATTCTATTGAGGTTCGACCCTTAAATATCCAGTAATCCAATGTGTGTCGAAAGGAACCAGAGATGCTGGTTTATACCGAAGACAGACAGAAAGTGCGAGAATAACTCAACCGGTCCGGCAGCACCTCCGGAGAAAAAGAATGAGTGACGTTTCGGGTCGGGACCTTTACCTCCAGATCAGTCTGAAGAAGGATCACGACCGAAACGTCACCCATCCTTTTTCTCCAGAGATGCTGCCTGGCCCGCTGAGTTACTCCAGCACTGGTTTCATCACATTTCTGCTCAGTGACTGTCTATCTCCCATAACCCCCCTCTTGCTCCCGCTCCCCACAGTCACAGAGTCCCCCCCTAGCCCTCGCCTTTAACTTCATCAGCTGTCGCATACAGCACTTAATCCTCCAACATTTTCACCACCTCCAACTCAAAGTCACATCCTCCCATCGCCACCCCTTTCCGCTTTCCGCAGAGACCAGTGGACTCCTATATATCGGCAAGATAACGCTCAGACTCGGTAATTGTTTCGCTGAACACCTTCGCTCAGTCCACCTTGGCCGACGCGATCTTCCGGTTGCTAAACACGTTAACTCCCCTTCCCATTCCCATACGGACCTTTCTGACCTGGGCCTCTATTGTCAGAGTGATGCCAAACACAAATTGGAGGAATAGCATCTCATATTTCATTTGGGCAGCTTACAACCCAGCAGTATGAATATTGATTTCTCTAACTTCAAGTGACCCTTGCATCCCCTCTTTCCCTTTCCTTCCCCAACTGAAGGGCCTGTCCCACTTAGGTGATTTCTTTGGCGACTGCCGGCGACTGTCAAAGTCGTAGCAGATCGCCAAAATGTTCTTTTACCCGACGACAATGACCACGACAATGCCGAGTCAGGGTCGAGATTACACCGTCTTCGGAAACATCGCAAAAATACCACTCTCCGGCATCCTAATTTTTGTTGAAATCACTGGCAAGTCGCAAAGTACTTGAGAGTTTTGAACTATAACATCTTGTATGGGTTACTTAAAAACCAAGCTTCACTGTAACAAGGCATAAACTGGATTTACATCCAGTTTACTAATAGCTGTATTAAAAAATTTTTTTTTTAAAGTGGTTAAGTGGATTTTTGTGAAAAGTGTGTGGGCATTCTTTGAAAATGTACGGGAGATGCATATCTGGTTTCTGGGTTGCATATCTGGGTTGGGAGCCCACTTTAAATGTAATGGCTGAAGGCCATAAACATCGCGAAAATTCCCACGCTTACCTGACTGTCAAACTGTCGCCTCCAATCTACCTGTCAAATGTCCTGACGGTAAATAAATTGGTTAAACACAAGCATTTAATAGTATTTTGAAATGACTTTACTTATTTTAATATTATGTGCTTCTAAATGCATCTAAGAGAACCTATCAAACCCGGGGACAGCTTGCGACAGCGCCCGCAATAAGCAACGATGCCTGGCGACAAGCCAGCTGTCGCCAAGAAATTTCAAACCGGATGATTTCTCAGCGACGCGCTGAGATCCACTACGATTTTTGGAAGACTCCTCACGATCATGCCCGCGAAACCTTCCCCACAGCCAACAATAGACCATTGTGGGTTCCACCTTTCCACTATCATCATTGCTTTTTGCAAACCTTTCATTTGTTTGTTCAATGTACCGTCTATATCTCTCGTTTTCTTCTCCCTTGACTCTCAGTCTGATGTAGGGCCTCGACCCGGAACGTCACCTTTTATCCAGAGATGCTTCCTGCCCCGCTGAGTTACTCCAGCTTTTTGTGTCTATCCTCGGTGTAAACCAGCATCTGCAGTTCCTTCTACACATTCTGTTATGGACTAATTCTGGGTGGACATAATTATCTCTGAATAAACTTTAACATGGCCTGAGCCACAGACTGTGATGTTAATGGCGTGAAGATGAGAGAATGCCATGCAGAAGAGTGTTTGGATAATTATGTAAGTATTCATTTAGCCTCCAGAATGGGCCTTTGGTTCCAGGTTTCCTCAGAGAGTTTGTTGATGAAAAAGGCCAATGCTGAGACCTGAAGCCATGCAAACAGATTGAAGGGCAAACTAACATGCAAGGCACAGCGGCTAATAATAGCACTGCCTTCCCCTCAGCTCTCTCTCTCTCCATTCATTCAGTGAGGTCCTGGTTCCACTGCATCGTGCTTCTTCTAATTCTGCCACACTCAATTAGTTTGAACTGCAGAATTTATCTGGCATGAAATTGTTTATCATCTCAAGGATCCTTGGTAATTAAATAATATAACATAACTGATGTCCAATTAATTGAACAATTAATGGAATCAAGAACCAGAGGGCGTAGGGTTAAGGTGAAGGGGGAAAGATTTTATAGGAATCTGAGGGGTAACTTTTTCACACAAACAGTGGTGGGTGTATGGAATGAGCTGACGGAGGAGGTAGTTGAGGCAGGGACTGACCCGACGTGGCAACTTCAACAGCCTGACTGCGGGAGAAGACGGCAGGGGAAGAGAAAAATACATTCTGGCCTTCCATCACAGTGAGCAGGTGACTGGAGGAGACTCACTGTGATGGATGTTTCTTTTGTTTGGTGTTAGTTTATGATTGTATGTGTTATTGCATTTTTATTGATTATTCTTATTGGTCTTATTGTTGAACTGCGGGTAATGTTTCATTTCACTAAACATTTATGTGTATGTGACAAATAAACGACTATTGACTATTGCAATATTTAAGAAGCAATTAGGCAGGTACATGGATAGGACAGGTTGAGAGGGATGTGGGCCCTCTAAAGTTCCAGGGACTGGTGTTAGATGAGACACGTTAGTCGGTGTGGGCAAGTTGGGCTGAAGGGCCTGTTTCCACACTGTATGAGTCTATGACTCGATTCCTATGTGTTCGTTAATTTGGCTGTCTAAAGTCTGATTGTTTATTAGTTCTTGCAATCCCTTCATAATAATAATAATAATAATAAATATGGGCGGCACGGTAGCGCAGCGGTAGAGTTGCTGCTTTACAGCGAATGCAGCGCCGGAGACTCAGGTTCGATCCTGACTACGGGTGCTGCACTGTAAGGAGTTTGTACGTTCTCCCCGTGACCTGCGTGGGTTTTCTCCGAGATCTTCGGTTTCCTCCCACACTCCAAAGACGTACAGGTATGTAGGTTAATTGGCTGGGTAAATGTAAAAATTGTCCCTAGTGGGTGTAGGATAGTGTTAATGTACGGGGATCGCTGGGCGGCACGGACTTGGAGGGCCGAAAAGGCCTGTTTCCGGCTGTATATATATGATATAATATATTCCTTTATTCATACCACACTGGGGAAATGTCCTTGAATATGAGTATTTTCTCCCCCGTGTGTTATAACAGCTGTAAATAGCCACGTGAATCCATTATTCAGGACTACATGGTGATGCTCTGATCATTCTCAAGAAGTCACACTGGTCATTGTGTGCCTCCTTCTCTCCTTCTCCAACCCCACATCCCACATCCTTCTCTGGACTCAGGTTTCCAATCCCCACCCACATCCTAGGCATCACGTGCATTCAGAATGGAGATGAGAGAGTGCAAGGTTACGGCAAGCCGTGAAATGTAATTTACAAAGTGAGATTGACTGGATCAACTACCTGCTGCAAAATTACACAAGTGGAATATAAATCATACTGCTTGGCTGCCTGTGACATTTCCTTTCCTGCTCTGCTTTTAAGATTATCATCAAACACGTTGTCGCTTGTTGGGGAGATTACTCCTGCACTAAGACAGGCAGCAGCGCTCTTCCTGTCGAAGAGCATGCTGCGATCACAAAGCCCAATCTCGGTGTGCCTACTCCAAGATGACAGCGCAGAGCTGACACACGGCTGCATTGTCCGATGTATCATCCTCCAGATAAGACCTTAAAGCTCCCGTTTAAGAGAATCTTTACTGCAAATGGGTGACATCGGTGTTGTTGTCATAAGGTGATGAGACCAAATGAACTGTGGGACCTCCCACTGTTGCATTGATCTCTTGAAATGGCCTTTGCTGAGATCTCTGCCACTGATATGGAGAAGAAATTAAACTGACTGGGCCTTTACTCCATGGAACGCAGGAAGCTGAGGGGTGATCTTACGGAGGTGTATAAAATCATCAGGGAACTATGGAGCAGGGAGAGTCTAACCCAGGTCTCAGGCACTGTGAGATGGCAACTCTCCCAGCTGTGCCACAGGACACTTTGGGATAATATTTCTCTTTCTGTGCTGCTTGGTTTGCTTTGAAACTTGTCTTTGGAGCACACCTTTCCAACGTCTCCTTTTGCTTTGGTATCATCTGTCTCTTATTTTACTGGTCAGAAGCCCAATGGCACCTGCACAATTATGCAGCTCAAAGGAGTTGGCTAAATATTGACGGAAACGGAACAGTGCAGCCAGAAAGTGGTAGGTCATGGCCACAAAATATCAGAGATACTCAACAGGTCAGGCAGCATCTGTGGGATGTGGAACAGAATTAATGTTTCAGGTCTGAGACCATTTGTCAGAACTCAGAATGCAATGCTGATTTTATTTATTTATCCACACCTGCTGCCTTGTTTGCCGAGGGGTTCCAGCGTTTTCTGCTTTTACTCAGATTTTCAGCATTTGCCCCTTTAAAAAAAATATAATTGGCAAGAAAACATCACTTATAGAAATGTTTCAGATGGAGTCATAGAGTTATACAGAGTGGAAACAAGCCCTTCGGCCCAACTTGCCCACACTGACCAACATGTCCCATCTACACTAATCCCACCTGCCTGTGTTTGGCCCATGATGTTTCTTAAACATTGAAATAGTCCCTGCCTCAGCTACAACCTCTGGCAGCTCGTTCCATACACCTACCTTTATGCGGAAAAAGTTACCCCTCAGGTTCCTATTAAATCTTTCCCCTTTCACCTTCAACCTATGCCCTCTGGTTCTCAATTCCCCTACACTTGCCCAGAGACTCTGCGTCGCCCCGATCTATTCCCGATCTGTTTGACTGCCTGCCTAATGCAACAAAGGAGCACATGTGTCAGCCTCTTGCTATGTTGCTTCTGTAACCCAACCAAAATCCTGAAATTACCTCAGTGCTTTAAGAATATTGGTAGATTTTTGCTTCGATGACTATTTTTAAGTTCAGTCCAGAGCATGATTCAAATATTTTGACAGTTTAGTCATGCAGTTTCTGACTTCATTCTTTAAATATTTTAAAAAAACATGGAAGTGTTCTCTATGCATTGTGTTCTGCTTGTAGATCAGCGACCGTGTAAAAGTGAGCGCTCCCAACAAGGGCTCATCTGAAATTCAGATTTCGAGCTAGTTACCACCAACCATGGAAAAGAATGTTACTTTCTGCTGCTTGGTTTTGGTACAGGAAACACATAGCAGCATGTAAAACAACTGAATGTGGCTGAGAAGCACCAGCCTTTGTGAAGGTCAGAAATACATCCCTCATAAATGACAGTGTGATAAACGTCAATTCATTTCGCTGTGAAGAGTATGGATCTGACCACAGGTTTATGGCAACACACGTTCAATACAGTTCAAATAATTCATGCAAGAGACATCCTAACTCCAACAAGTTGTGTTATACAACAAATTCCTTTTGGATCTCTTTCTAACACCAGGCTGTTTTATGAAAGCATTTTTTCCTCACTAGCAGTGTTGGTGAGACTCAAAAGAAGTGTCTCTCTGAACTGGCCTTCTATAAATTAATTTATACAAAGAGCAAAATGTAATTCTTTCTTGGAAGGAACCAGCCAAATAGGAAGAAAATCGGCTGCACAATGCTTCTATTCACAGAGAGTAATTGCAGCTGTCAATGCGATTATGAATTGCTTGTTCCTGAATTAAATGCTTCGACGAATACGCAGGGCAGTTTGCTGCTGCGCAGATTTACACCCAGTGGGTTGGAATATAAAGCAGAATCCATTCTGTGAAAAGGGAAGGAGTGATAATGGTTCAATGGTTCAACGGTGCTTTTATTGTCACTTGTGCAAAGTGCAAACGTGCAGTGAGATTCTTTTTTTACATAGAATCCAGTACAGTATTCCCATACACAAGCACATCACTGAATAACAAGTGTACAGGACGTCTACTGATCCTGCATGCGAGAGGCGCCTTGTTTTGGCGCCATTTTCAGCGTTCGGTCCACGGTCTGGGTGTAATAAGTGCCGCCTGTTCCAGGCAAGTCCCAGGCTGCTGCGGGCCTCCAGCCATCGCCTTCCTTGGATGTCTGGACCAACCTGCGAGCCGATGTCCCGCTCCTCGCCCGTCCACCTTTGTGCCCCTGGGGCGCCTCCCGCAGCTGACATCTCCATGAGACTCTTTTGGGGCTTCTTCAGATCCAGGAGATCTTCTTATCGAGTCCACATCACAAGATTAGAAATTGTTCCGCCGGAGACGAAGACACTTCTCGGCATCTGCATACAATGGCGTCCTGTGCTTCTTGTGCGTAGTGGTGGAAAGATTGGTGGAAACGGGCGCGACGTGAATGCTCTTTCCTTGCCCTATCCGGGAGATGCAGGTTTTCGACGATGGGCAGAGGAGGGGGTCCTGCGGGTTGGGTGGGGGGGGGTTTGTGTGCTCCAGGGGGCTTAGAGCCAGGGCAAAAGTAAAGGAGAAGCAAGAGGTTGCGGGTACCGATGATCAATAAAGTGTTAACTATAAGGTTGAGTGTGGAGACGTATCTAACGCTCGTAGGACTGCTGTCAGAAAAGTTCAGCAGTTCTTAACATCCTATTAAAGAAAGGACATTGCATTCACGGAAGTGGTGCAGCATTGCGGGGGAAATTTAACCCCTAACTTATGTCTATCTTGGGTGGCATGTAAAACAATCTGTATCACAGACCAAACCATCCTATCGTCAACTCATATTTGATGTCAGCAGTGGGGAGGGAATTGGTTGGACTGGGGGGAGGGGGGTTGGGGGAAGTAACCAATCTCTTCCCAGGTCATAGGTTGTCAATGTAACTATTTAAGATGCATATTTAAGCATCATTTTTAATCAGAAATGGCCAGCAAAGGACTGCTCGACTGTAATTGTGTATTGTCTCTGCTAACTGGTTAACAGGAAACAAAAGCTTTTCACTGTACCTTGGTGCATGTAACAATAAACTAAACTCAAGCTCAGCCATTTTCCAGACCTTGAGAAAGCCAAGGGGTACAAGGAAGGGATCTGGGAGACAAGTGCTTTTCCACTCACTGGTTTTGTGAGATCACAGAGCCTCCTTCACAATCCCCTCTCACTGATTAGGTGTCCACTCATACTCCTATCTCCTGCTCATTCACACCAATGATCTGTACAATGTTGCACATGTAGTCTGAAACATCTTGGCTTTGGTCCAACCAATCCCTTCCAGTTATGGTCTTCTAGCCTCTAATCACATCCTTGTTCCAGGATCTGATTTTCCGCACCTCCCCCACCCCAACCAAAACCGCCCTCACCCACCACTCATCAGTGCTGAGGTTTCCCTGCTCTTAGTTTTTTAGGTTATAGATACAGCGTGGAAAAAGGCCCTTCGGCCGGCCGAGTCTCCATCGACCAACGATATACTTGTTCTATCCTACACACAAGGAACAATTCACAATTTTTACCAAAGTCAAATTAACCTACAGGCAGACACGGCTAGAACGTACAAACTCCGTTCAGACAGCACTCGTAGTCAGGATTGAACCCATGTGTCTGGCGCTGTAAGACAGCAACTCCACGCTGCACCACCATGCCATCCACCCTGACTCATGTGCCCTGGCCCCTGGAAACCTCATCCAAACTCCACTGGTTGAGGACAAAATGTTGGTCAGATTACCAGGAATATATTGTATTTCTTCTTCTTCATCAAAATGATGGCAGGGAAACCTTTGAGATTTGCATAGGAGAATGTTCAGGGTCCATGTGATCCAGTGCAAATTGGTAAATTGGTTCCAAAATGGGCTTGGCAACGGGAGACAGAGGGGGATGGTGCAAGGCTGTTATTTTGAATGGTTGCCTGGGACATGTGATGTTCCATAGGGTTCAGTGCTGAGACCCTTGCTGTTTGTAGCTTATGTGAATGATTTGGATGTGAATGTAGGAGGAATGATCTGTAAGCTCACAAACGACACAAAGAGTTGTGGTGCTGTTTTTGACAGTGTGTGGGATATCCTTAGGCTACAGGGTGGTACTGATGTGTGGGTGAAATGAGTTGAGAAATGGCAGATGGAGTTTATTGCTGATGTATAAACTCCATCTGTATTTATTGGGAGAAGTAATGAGGCTAGGACATAGGTGCGATACTAGCAAGTCTTGTACAGCAAAGATTCCTTGGCGTGCAGGTTGTAGCACAGGTAGATAGTGTGTTTAAGAAGGCATATGGGATTACTGTGCATCTTTAGTTTGGAGCCTGTTTCCATGCTGCATGACTCCATTCTAGGAAATATGGCTTCAATTTAACACCCTGTGCAAAAGGGAACTGTGCTGTACTTGGATGGGTTGTCTGATTTTCTATGCTTAAGTTTCAATGGAGGGCTTTGAACCACAGATAACGCGAGGCCCCAGATTTAGCGATGTTCTGTCCCACAAAGATTCAAGAATTCTCAAAGTACCATCTGGGTGGTGAAATACTGTTGAAATGTGACTGTTGTCGAATTTGCAGGAAAGATATATTCCCTCATGTTTCCATGCTGTTTTTAGCACGTTGAAATGTCTAATGCACTTTCCATAAACCTGATGTATTAACTATCAACACTTAGTGCAGCAGATGTACAGTTGATGTCTCTGTGGCATTTTCCACTATTAATAAATAATCTCACATGAGCCTAAACAGAATTAAAGATGAACCGTAAAAAATCTATATTCCTTTCAGTTTACATGTACTTGGAAAATAATCCATAATTTCTTTCAGCTCGTTTTGATCTGATATACAAATGTTAGAAAGCTCCCAACGTGGTTAGCCTGCAAGAATACCATGGTCCCTGTGGAAGCAAACAATTATATCTTGATTGTCTTTGCAGAATCTCATTGTACCCTAGCAACAGTTAGGCTTGGCTTTCTTCTCCGTCGAAGTTTCCTGCCCGCTAATACGATTTATTGGCTCCTTAAAGAGCAATGTGCAAAATATGTCATTAGGAAGTGAGCATTATTAAGGATTAAAATGCTGGCAGTGTTCCTGTTTTTCCTACTGAGTTTGTGGAAATTGCTGTTGACTGCCTGTAAATAAGTGAATTTTGTGTTGAGTTAAGATGCGGCTCTCACTGTGGGTGTATGAGTAGGTGTGACACAGCATATCCCCATAGCCTGCATTTAGGTTTAGTTTAGTTTACAGAAACAGCGTGGAAACAGGCCCTTCGGCCCACCGTGTTTGCGCTGACCGGCGATCACCCGTGCACCAACACTATCCTACACACACTAGGGACAATTTACAATTTTACCGAAGCCAATTAACCTACAAACCTGTATGCCTTTGGAGTGTGGGAGAAAACCAGAGCACCTGGAGAAAACCCATGCAGGTCATGGGGAGAATGTACAAACTACACAGAAACAACACCCGTGGTCAAGATTGAACGCACGTCTCGGGCACTGTAAGGCAACAACTCTACCGCTACTCCATCTTGCCATCCCTTTGATGATTATATCCTGTTATCAGAAAATAGATTAGACTGTTACATTCCACCCTTTAATAATAATAATAATAATAATAATGCATTTTATTTATATAGCGCTTTTCATATACTCAAAGACGCTTTACAGAGATTTAGAGAACATAGGGAAATTAATAAATAGATAAATAAGTAAATAAGTAAACGAACAGAGAAAGGAGACAGAAGGTGAGGTGACCTTCAGTGGTTGAAGGCAGTACTGAACAGGTGAGACTTCAGTGATGTTTTGAATGTGGTGAGTGTGGAGGAGTCTCTAACGGTTTGGGGTAGTGAGTTCCATAGGGTGGGAGCAGCGATGGAGAAAGCCCTGTCCCCCCAGGATCTGAGTTTGGTCCGGATGTGGGGGGGTAGGAGATTGGCAGCAGCAGAGCAGAGGGTGCAGGTGGGAGTGTGCCTGTAGAGGAGATGTCAAAGATGTCAAAGAGGCAACTTTAACCATGTCCTGCTTTGAAAACTGTGTGAATGATCAACATAAGCTGGCCTTTAGGAAAACTTCCCCATTGGTCTCTTTCCCTTCGTTTTCTTTTTTAATCTCCTCTGCCGTTGAGTGCCTGATTGTCATAGCCTCAGAATTAAAGGGCGCTCTTTTAAAAAGGTGAGGAGGAACTTCTTTAGTCAGAGGGTAGCTAATCTATGGAACGCATTGCCACAGAAGGCTGTGCAGGCCAAGTCAGAGATAGACAAATTCTTGATTAGAACGGGTGTCAAGGGTTATGGGGAGAAGGCAGGAAAATAGGATTAGGAGGCAGAGGTCAGCCATGATTGAATGGTGGAGTAGATTCGATGGGCCAAATTCAACTCCTATAACCTGTGAACTTGTGAAAGGAAGGTTACTAAGAAGGATTCATTTATCATCTTAAACATAGAACACAATGTCTCACAATGTCTGTGTCGAACATGATACCATATTAAACTAATCTCATCTGCCTGCACATATGTCTCCTACCCCTGCACATCTGTGTGCCTCTCTAAACACCTCTTAAATGCCGCTGTCAAATCTGCCTCCACCACCATCCCTGCTAGCGCATTCCAAGCATCCACCACCCGCTGGGCAAAGAAATTGCCCCACACTTCTCCTTTGAAATTTTCTGCTCTCACCTTAAATTTTTGACCTCTAATCTTTGACATTTCCACTCTTGGAAAATGATTCTGATTGTCTAGCCTATCTATACCTCTCATAATTTTATCAACTTCTATCAGGACTCCCTTCAGCCCCTAATGCTTTGGAGGAAATAATCCACGTTTGTCTACCCTGTTGGATGGCACAGTGGGTCAGCTAGTGGAGCTGCTGCCTCACAGTGCCAGAGACCCGGGTTCAATAATGACCTTGGATGCTGTCTGGGTGTGGAGTCTGTACGTTCTTCCTGTGACCACATGGGTTTCCTCTGGGTGCTCCATTATCCTCCCACATCCCAAAGACCGGTGCGTTTGTAGGTTAATTGTCCTCTATAATTCGGACAGACAGCATTCTGGTAAATCTCTTCTGCACCCACTCCAAAGTGTCCTAATACTTCCTGCAATGGGGCGATCAGAACTGCATGTATCACTCCAAACTGTTTTCATTCTGCTTCCATCAAATAGATTCAAAGGCTACTGACAGATCAGACATGGGCGCACAGATTCACACGGTTCCAATATTACAGAGATTCTGACACAAAGGGAAGTATACATTGAAAGAACCCAATCTTGTTGTGATAATGGCACACATGAAGGCTTCAACTGCAAATAGGCTGAGGCAGAGGGGGGGGTGAATAATTGCTCAGAATGCAAATAGTTTGTCTTGGAAACAAGAAGCTCATGCTACAAATTCAAGACCAAATTCATTCCGTTTGAGTGAGCCATTAATTTTGATAATTACTAGACTCTGACTTTTCTCATTACAAATGCCAGCTGATTTGTTTATTTCCAGCATTTCACCTTTAATTTCAGATGTTCAGTATTTACAACTTTATTGTTAACGTTTAAGATGATAATTGTTCTGTTACTGATCGAGCTGTAAGCAATATGTGTTACATTGAAGGATGCTCATTTACCAGGTGTAAAGTAAATTCACAGTCTCTTTCTTTACCATTGCACACTGTAGGCTGTATAGTGCTACAGCATGGAGATCATTCACCCCATCATGTCCACACTGACTTTCTACCAGAGCAACCCTCTAGTTCCATCCGCTAACCCTTTCTCAGTGGACTTGTACATTTTTCTCCTCGTCCTTTTTTCCACTTCCCTCTTGAAGTTCACAATGGAACCTGCCTCACAGCAAAAGCTAAATAAAATAACCTATTCTCACGACATTCTTAATTCTTTGTTCTATACATGTCACCTCTGCTCCTTGAACTCACTACCAAATGCAATAGTCTCTCACCGCTCCCTCTGTCTACATTCTTCATTTTTTAATGTACTTTGATCAGATCACTCTTCTCTTCTCCAAAGACAGCAGTCCCAGCCTCTTCAATTAAGAAATGCATTTCTGTACTTCTATCGGGAAGGCCAGAATCGCGTGTGCCTTATTAAGCATTTTCTCCATCTGTCTCTTTTGTTTTGTCTGCCTCCACCTATATCATTCATCACCCTCTGTCCCCAAACTCCAGCCCCCCCTCCCCGGCCCGACTCAACACATCCATCTTCCTTCACCCCTTGTCAATCCACCAATCACTCACTGAGCCCTCTCCTACTACTTGCCCTCTCCTCGTTATAAAGGTTATCTTCATTCACCACTCTCTGGTCTGGTGCAGGCTTTCAACCCAAAATGCTGACAATTCCATTTCCCCCACAGATGCTGCTCCAACTGTTGAGTTTCTCCGGCAAATTGTAGTAACTGTCGTCCCCGATCTTAGAAACTATTCTTGTATTCTCTAGATCTTTAGTTTAGTTTAGTTTAGAGATACTGCGTGGAAGCAGGCCCTTCAGCCCACGGAGTCCGTGCCGACCAGCGATCCCTGTACACTAAAACCATCCTACACGCTAGGGACAATGTCTAATTCTTACCGAACCCAATTAACCTACAAACCTGTACGTCTTTGGAGTGTGGGAGGACACCGGAGCACCCTGAGAAAACCCACACGGTCACAGGGATAACGTGCAAACTCATCCATAGATAACTCACCCGACAGACAGCACCCGTAGTTGGGATCAAACCTGGGTCACCAGCGCTGTAAGGCAGCAATTCTACCATTGCACCACAGTGCCGCCCCATCTTCCCTCATCTTCTCCATCTTTTCTCATGTGATATTAACTCCCTGCACCCCATTACTCAGTTTCCTTCCACTTATTATACATTCCATGCCCTCCTCCCCCCCTCCCCCCCCCCTCCCCCCCCTCCCCCCCCCTCCCCCCCCTCCTCTCCCCCCCCCCCCCTCTCCCCCCCCCCCCCCTCTCCCAAATGTATTATTTTGCACTTCTCTCAATTATTTCCCACTTTTCCACCCAAATCATCTACATTATCTTGCGGTCTAAAGCACACTTCTTCCTGTCAACTGCAGGGTTAATGTTTACATTATCCAAAATCCTACCTGTCACGCAGACATGGTTCCACACACCTCAACCTTCTCTTGTTCCTTATTCAGAGCCTTATCCTCAGAGCCCTGCTGAAAGCACATTTGTACCGCATTCATCGTGTTGTCCTTGCCCACTCTTTCATTAACTTCAAAAAATTCAATAACAGCAACCTTCATTTGAGAAATCTGTGCTGATAACTTCTATTTGCCATCCTGTGCTGCGTTATTATTTCATCTGCTAGCAATGGTTCCAGTTCCCTTTCCTAACAAAGACCTTAAACTGAATGCTGGTCTGCAATTCCTTTCATTACCTTGAAGCCTCTATTAACAATAGTAATCATATGCCAGACCTCGGAGACTATTTATTTTCCTTCTGAATATTCATATCTGGTTCAAAAAGTAAAACCTGCAGAAAGTAAAGCAAGGTCATGACTGGTTTAGCTACAGTAAATAAAGGGACACTGGTCCCATTACTGAAAGGTTAAAGCGCCAGGGAACATGGTCATGGATTTAAACTTATGGGCAAAAGATGCAACGGGAGGTCAGGAAAATCCTCAAGGAGTTGTTATGATCTGGAACAAAAAAAGCACAAAACGCCAGAGGCATTCTGTGGGTCAGGCAGCATCCTTGGACACGGTTAGACAATGTTTTGAGCGGGACCCTTCTTCCCTTCAGATTGTTTACAGTCGTGTGGAGAAAGCTGCAAAAGAAGTGACTGTCCCACCCTGGCAAGTGACTGGTGGATGCAGGTGAAGGAGGGTTGATTGGCAATGGGTGGACAAAGCTTAGAAGTAGAAGGAAGACAAAAGGGTGTCAGATAAGGAAAGTGGAGGATCAAAACGTAAAGCCAGAGGAAGGGAAATATTTGGAAGGGGACAGCGGGGGACACAGGGGGAGGGGGGAGGGGGGAAGGTGGCAGAATAGTGGGACAAATGGCGGAGCACCAGGACGGAGCATAGGAAAGAGAAGGGGGGGATAAAAGGGGGATCTAGAAATTGCATCATTGCCTGAGAATTAATTTACATCAATCCCATTAGGGTTGGTGGAAACAGAATTGGGTAGGCGCCTGAGAGAAAGTAATTTGCAGAGCAATGGGGAAAGAGCTGGGGTTTGGGCCTAATTGGATTGGTAAGAATAAATGCTGCCTCCTATTGAATTGATTGAACTGAATGAGAGATACAGCATGGAAACAGGCCACTCAGCCCACCAAGTCCATGCCGCCCATCTGTCACCCATTCACACTGGTGCTGTGTTATTCCACTTTTGCAACCACTCCCCACATGCTAGGAGCAATTTACAGCGGGCCAATTAACCTACAAACCCGCACATCATTGGAATGCGGGAGGAAACCGGAGCACCTGGAGGAAACCCATGTGGTCACATGTGGGGGAATGTGCAAGCTCTATACCGACAGCACCCGAGGGCAATATCGAACCCAGGTCTCTCTCTGTTGGCAGCAGCTCCACCAGCCGTGCCACTGTGCCGCGCTGTCTTTTTAACTTTTCCATTTGCAACCATTCTTCTTGACTTCTCCATTGTCAGTTCCTCTATTCCTCTCTCTTCATTGATGCCTCCTTATCATCGTCGCCCATGAATTGATTTCACTTATCCCTCAGCGGCCTATCCATATCTCAATTCTTCACAGTGATTCCATTGTTTTCACAATTACACACGGGCAGAATTATAGAAGCCTCACCATGAGTGAAAATAATTTATTTTTCTGTGCATGAAACGTGAAAGAAGGATTTTAAATTTGACATGACACTTGCAATGTACTTAATAATGGAAACAGGAAAGGTGAACTCTCACAGTAAATTGAAACAGGCAGTGCACAAAAATCTTTTTTTTTGGCAGAGTCTCGGAATGGCATAATTTATTTTTGCCATTTATATTTTCCATTGCAAATGGCAAAATATTCATAAAGCCAGATGGTTTTAATTAATGCAGCCTCTCAAAAAAATTAAGAAGCTAATTAAAATTTTACACAGTGCACATTACACCAGATTAACTTTCATTTCTATACATTTATTTCAATTTTGCTGTAAAATTTTATTCTGAGTGAACCAAGTAACCTTTAGAATACATTCAATACCATCCAAAACTACAAAGCAAAATATTGCAGATGTTGGAAATTTAAAAAACCCGAAAATTCTGGAAATAGCTTGAAGGTTCACAGCGTCTGCGAAGATAGAAATAGCATTAATATTTCAAGTCATTAACATTTCATCAGAATTGTGGTTCCAACATTGACCTCAGGTGTTTGCTCTGTTTTCTCCCTCCATAGATGCTGTCTGACCAGCTGAGTTTAGTTTAGAGATACAGCGAGGAAACAGGCACTTCAGCCCACTGGGTCAGCGTCGACCAACAATCACCCATACACTAGTTGTATGCAATCCCAGTTTCGCATCCAACAAACTAGGGGCAATTTACAGGAGCCAATTAATGTGGGAGCACCAGAGAAAACCCACACGGTCACAGGGAGAACGTACAAACTCTGTACAGACAGCACCCGTATTCAGGATCGAACCTGGATCTCTGGCGCTGTAAGGCAGCAACTCTGTGCCGCCCTTTATTACCAGAAAATATTTCCAGCATTTTCTGCTTTGCAATTAAAATAACCAATGGGTGTATTTTCCAGTGCAAATGAAATCATTGTGGCGGCTCCCAAAGGTCGGGCCATACTACTACCGACCCCTCGGCACGGGAATGGACCAGTCCCGGGAGGCGGTCCTGGACTCAGGAATATAAGGACAAGGTTTGGGCGCCAAGCCATTCCGGCAGACTAGACCCGTCTGAGACCCACGATACAATAAATATACCTTCCCGAAATACCTGGCTCCTTGCCTTTATCGACGCGCTACATTGGTGACCTCGACGGTCCATTCATTAGGATGGGCACAAAAGCAAAAGCCGACCGCCCGTCCGGCTCGCAGGCCGACCAGGCCCCAGCTGTCGACGCGGTAGGAATCAAGCTCCCGACCTTCTGGACCACCCGGGCTCGCGTTTGGTTTTACCAAGCGGAGGCCCAGTTCCAGCTGCAGGGCATCACAGTGGATAACACCCGGTTTTTCCACCTGGTGGGAGCCCTTGACCAGGACACGGCCGAAGAGGTAACGGAGTTCCTCCAGGACCCACCGGCCGACGGTAAATATGAAGCCCTTAAGGAGCTGCTGCTCCAAACCTACGGGCTAACCCGAATGGAGCGGGCCGAAAGGCTCCTCCACATGCCAGGCCTCGGTGACCGGCGCCCATCTAGCCTCCTGAAGGAGATGGTCGCGCTGCTCGACAGGCACAGACCGTGCCTGATGTTTGAATATACATACCTGCACCTGCTGCCGGCCGACATTCGCCTGCAGCTCACCGATGCCTCCTTTACAGACAACCTTTGTTTTGGACATGGGGGGCCGGCCGGAGGCCGTGTCAATTGACCGCCTGAAGCCGGCCCACTTAGACATCGACCAACCGGTGCGGGTGGCCCAGCCTCGGCCACGAGGTCGCCCCCCTTTGCGGGTCCCACCGCCTGTCCCGCCAACTGTGCCTCCGCCGGCCCCTCTGTCGACCGATTACCGTACGCGGTCCGGTCGGGTTGTGCGACCACCAGTGCGTTTCGTGCCTCCGGATCTGGGGGGGGGGTACTGTGGCGGCTCCCAAAGGTCGGGCCATACTACTACCGACCCCTCGGCACGGGAATGGACCAGTCCCGGGAGGCGGTCCTGGACTCAGGAATATAAGGACAAGGTTTGGGCGCCAAGCCATTCCGGCAGACTAGACCCGTCTGAGACCCACGATACAATAAATATACCTTCCCGAAATACCTGGCTCCTTGCCTTTATCGACGCGCTACATCATCCCATTTATCACAGAGCATGTCAAAGCTCTGTCATTTTAAATTCCACCTATGTTTTTGTGTGACCCACCTTGCCGTAAAATTAAATGCATATGGAATGGACAAGTGGAGAACGGTGACAGTAATCCACGAAAAGGGATGACTTACAATGAAGAGAAATAGGTAATAACAAGAAGTATGGCAACATAGTAGAATGAGGCATTTATAATTAGACTGTTGGCTGCAAACCCTTATATTGATTCGTGTACTTTCAGAATCTGACTGGAAGCTTCCAAGATCTCCCATAAATGAAAGACCATAATTTTCATAAATCGATGTTTATTTTTAGCATGACTATTCAGATACTCCCATTGGCAAGATAATTCTTCATGCAGTATTGATGGATGAAGGCAAAGGTCCTGCACATCCCTGAATTCCTTCACCCTGTCACTGGAAGAAATATTTCCATTGCCAAGCTTTGAAATTCTCTCCTAAACCTCTCTGTCTTTTTCTTCTAATGAGATCAGTGTGTTCAGTTCTGGGCACCGTGTTATAGGAAAGATGTTGTCAAGCTGGAAAGGGTACAGAGAAGATTTACAAGCATGTTGCCAGGACTAGAGGGTCTGAGCTATCGGGAGAGGTTAAATAGACTGGGATGATCTTATAGGGGTGATCTTATTGAGGTGTATAAAATCAAGAGAGGACTAGATCGGGTAGATGCATTATCTCTAGCCCAGAGTAGGTGAATCGAGGACAAGAGGACATAGATTTAAGGTGACGGGGAAAAGATTTAATAGGAATCTAAGTGGTACCTTTTTTATCCAAAGGGTGGTTGGGGTATGGAAAAAGTTGCCACAGGAGGTAGATGAGGCAGGGACTATCCCAACATTTAAGAAACAGTTAGACAGATACATGGATAGGACATGTTTGGAGGGATGTAGGCCAAATGCAGGCAGGTAGGACAAGTGTAGCTGGGGCATGTTGGCTGGTGTGGGCAAGCTGGGCCGAAGGGCCTGTTTCCATGCTGTATCACTCTATGACTCTATCAGCCTCAAAACCAAGAGACACAAGACTGCTCTGATACATGAGTAAAAACAAACTGTTGGAGGAACTCAATGAGTCAGGCAGCATCTGTGGAAGGGAAATAGACAATGTTTTGGCTCAAGACATCTCTTCAGACTTTAGAAGGGTCCCGACCTGAAACCTTGTCTGTCCATTTCCCTCTACAGATCCTGCCTGACCAGTTGAGTTCTTCCAGAAGTTTGATCCTAAAATCAAACTTTTCCTAATATTTCCTGAGATTGTGTTTAATATCCCTTCTTAAATATCCTTTGAGATGTTTTACATTACATGCATATATTGTACATGAAATATGCATAGTAATGTATACAATAACATACAAAACAACATAATTCATTTTGGTCACCAATTAGTGAATTATTTAATCTTTGCTAGAACATATTTTAGTTTAGTTTAGTTTATTATTGTCACATGCACCGAGGTTCAGTGAAAAGCTTTTTGTTGTTGTGTGCATTCCAGTCTGCGGAACGACAAAACATGACTACAATCAAGCTGTGTAGAGTGTACAGATTCAGGATAAAGGAAATAAGGTTTAGAGCAAACTAAAGTCCAGTAAAGTCTGATTAAAGATAGTCCATGGGTCTCAATGAGGTAGGTGGTAATAAAGGAACCAAATAATGAACAGGATTTATAATCTTGATTCTCAGCAAATAACCATTAGGCTATTCAACACTACAACCTCCAAATAAGCTCTGAACTATGTAGACTATTATTGTTACTATTGCACTATTATTGGGTTTTTTTAAATGTGTACGTATGTGTGTGTGTGTGTATATATACCATATATACATTTGTATATATACACACACACGCGCATACATACGTACACATAAAATATATATACTGTATATAATATATGTGTATGTGTGAGTATGTGTATATATAAACACTGAACATTTTTTCCCTTGTTTATTATATTGTTTACAGTGTACTATGTTTACATATTCTGTTGTGCTGCTGCATGTAAAAATTTCATTGTTCTATCTGGGACATCTATATACTAAAACTATCGTTTGTTATCTTGTTTGTGACTGAACTTCAGCCAAAACGGTACACGATAGCGTGACAATTTTAGGCCCACCTTACTCACCGTTGTCACTTTAGTGATAATGCAAGTAGTTTTATTGAAATCGGTGTTATATTTTTTAAGTTATTCACATTTTAAAGTTTAAAAGGAGGGGAGGGGAGGAGGGAGGGAGGGGGGAAGGGGGGAGTGGGGGAGAAGGGGGTGGGGGTTGAGGAGAGAGGGGAGGGGAGGGGGGGGGAGGACAGGGTGCTGCACCAATGCAGGAGAGGTTTGGGCCCAACGGTTCCACTTGGTCTAGTAGGACAATAAAACACTCTTGACTCTTGACTCTTGACTCTAACCCCATTTGAAACTGGTTGAGCAGGATTTGGATTTAAGTATAATTAAATTTAACCACAATGGGCGAAAATTAGACCCTGAAAATTTTCAGTAGTGTGGCTGCAAAACAGGAAAGGATTCTGTGATGCAACACCCAGTCGTGTAAAGAAAAGAAAAATGGGAAATGGGGGATGAATAGGAAAGACAAGAATAATGACAAGCCAGATATCAATAATTGGAAGGAAGTGATGGGACAAATGTCCAGAAAAACAGTAGGACAATGTAGAAGACAGGACAAAGCGCAAAATAAATGAGAGCTGAACAATGAGAGCAAGGTAATAATTTAAGCAACCTTAGGTTATCTTTATTTATTACCTATAGCTAGTTATTATTCCCTTTTGCACTGCAAAGTACTTGAGATGAAGCAGCTGAACTGTTGACATTTTATTTTTGGTTCAATATTTCTTGAAGGGGAGATGGCATTTATTTGAAGTAAATGATTATTTTTACCACGTGCCCTCTTATGAATCATAGCTGAAATCTTCTTTGAAGCTGGTTGCGGAGTAGAAACCCAGGAAATGCAAGAGATTAGATTCCATGGGATGCTTTTCCAACTGTGCACTCCAGGAATGAATACTGAAAATCATGCAACCATTCCTCACAATAATCCATTCAATAATTCTCCGTGATGCATTCATGATAACGCCTCATGTTTGTTGCATTCAGCACTCACTTACTTGAGCAACATGGTCAATCTGTGTGTTGGACAGTGTATATGTTTTTTTACTAAAGAAGGCTTCATTGAATCTTCATCTCAAGGCACATCTATGGTTTCAGGTAACTGAATCTAGCTGAACTTTAGAACGGAACAGGACTGTATGTAGAAGCAAGCGTTGAAAATTGGGGAGGGCTCATTTAAAGGGGAACTGGTGTGGGGCTCTAAGTAAGTAAATGTGAATTACAGCGCGGCAATGCGACTGAGGATCTGGAAGAGGGTAAAAAAGAAATGGTGAAATAGTGGGAGGTATTGTGATAGGGTAGTGGTAAAGGGAGCATTTGGAAGGACCGGGGTAAATTGGGAAATGAGTGTAGACCAATATGATGTGCAAAGTTAGGACAGAGCATCATAAAATGGGGAATTGGAGGAGGAAAGTGAATTGTGGGCAATTAGTGCAATGAATCACAGAGATAGGTAAATTTGTAATAAAAACGGGAAAGTAACGACTTTTGTTTTCCAGAGATGCTGCCCGAACTGCTGAATTTTTCCAGTGTTTTCTGTTTTTGTTCCTGATTTCCAGCATCTGCAGGATTTTTTGATTTTCACATCAACTTGTACCATTAATATGGAGGAATCAACATAGGGTGTGGCAGAAGACTCCAAGACACCACCATAAGAAACAAGATCAACCCCTTTCTGATATTTTATAATATTTACTTTAATCTCATGCTTAATAGGTTGTGATATTGCATTCCGATTTCTGTTCTCCGATCGGGTGTGAGTAATGGAGGGCCACGAGACCGGATGTGAGCAGCAGCGAGCCACGGCCTGTAGAGGGAGCTGCTGAGCTGGCCCCCACTCATCTCCCAAGGACCAGAGAGGAGGATGGTGGGAGTCGGTGACAGGGGCCACAAGAGCAAGGGTCAGTGTTTGGAGACATGTTTTCAATATATGTAACTCACTCGCATGCGTGGACTTTATTGAGTCATTACATGCATATGATATATCATAACAGTCAGTAAGAATGTTGCTGGGACCTTATACCCCCCTCCCCCCCCCCCCCCCAGACCCTCACGTTCGGCTATTGGAGGCACCCCTAGGGGGTACAAATGCTGAAAGACGGCTGGGCGAAGAGAGGGGCGATGGTTCACTAGACGATCCAGATGCAGGCGATGGCTGGAGGCCCTAAAGCAGCCTGGGGCTCGCCTGGATCGGGCGCCGCTCCAGGTGACCGAGTGAGCGGACTGGTCTGGACTTTGCAAATGGTGCCAAAGCCTCGTGACCATTGCATGCGGCCTCAGTGAAATATTTCACATGGCCACTCACTCTTCTCCCCTCTCCCAACAGGCAAAAGGTATAGAAGTGGGAAAATGCACACCTCCATGAACTGGTTAGCATCCAACAAAAGCATTTCACTGTACCTCATTAAACGTGACAAGAAACTAAACTAATAAACTGATAAACTGATGTTGCAATATACTTTGTATTAATCGGGGATTGTGTTTAGATATGGCAATACTTTACTCAACAGAATTTCACTGTACATACGTATATATGACAATAAAGAAACAATGACCATTCTTGCCAACTGATTGCCTTTGGCTCTGTAATAAAGACAGTTTATGATGTGGACACATGCCCTTTAAGCACTGATCTGAAGCTGACTCGCCTCCTGTTAAAGAGTGACCTTACACTGGCCGAGAGAAACCTCTCTCTCATAAATCAGGCCTTGCTACACAGCCAACTCTCCAGAGAGTCATCGGTGTTACAAGATTTTGTGAAGAAAAGCTTCCTTCAATTAACTGTCCATTTGCTCAGAGTAGTGAACTCATCGATGCCAGCCATATGTGCCAAGGAGATACAATTCATTCAGAGAAATTGGAAATTGCAGTTTAGTTCAGCTTCTTGCTGGGCTAATCATGCCACAAGTCCCACAAGTGCACAGACTGTAACTTAAACTTCAAGGCTGATTATGTGTCATTGACTGAAAATCGGCTAGAAATTTGATTATTTATTATTGTCAGGTACACCGAGACAAGGTGAAAATCTTTATTTTGTGTGTTATCTAGGCAAATCAGATGGTGCAGAAGAAAAAAAGAAACAGAGTGCAGAATATAGGTTCACAGCTGCAGAGGAAGTGCAGGTAAAAAATATAGTGCAAGGGCTAAAATGAGGTCGATTGGAAGATCAGGAATTCATTTTCAGCATAATAGAAGTCCTTTCAAGAATCTGATAACAGCAGGGAAGAATCTGTTCTTGAAACTGGTGGTCCATGCTTTCAGGCTGTTGTCAATTCTGCTTGCCTGGAGAGGGGAGAAGAAGGAATAATAGAGGTGTAAATGGTGCTTTATTATGTTGCCTGCTTTCCCGGGGCAGCATGGTAATGACAGAGTTGATACGGGGAAATCTCGTTTGTGTCAAAGATAGACTCAAAATTCTGGACTAACTGTGGGTCTGACAGCATATTTGGAGAAAAGGTGACGTTTTGGGCCGGAAGGACTGGGCTGCACGTTCAACTCTCTACAATTTCTGGTGGTCTCGGACAGAGTATTTGCCACAACAAGCTGCCATGCATTCAGATAGGGCACTTTCTATGATTTCTATCTGTAGAAATTGGCACGAGTCTTTAGAGATATGTCGAATTACCTTAGTCTTCTGAAGATGTAGAGGCATTGTTGTGCGTTCTTGACCACAGCATCAATGTGGGACAAGGGCAAATTGTTGGTGATATTTACATGATATTTACACCTAAGAACTTAAAGTTCTCAACCATCTCCATTTCAGAACCATTGATGCTGACTGGGACTAATACACCACCTCCTGATGTAGATAACCTGCTCCTTCTTTATGCTGATATACAGGGCTGGCAACAGATGACCTCAGGCAAGGAACTTCCCTGATGGGCTGCCTGTTGGTAAGGGGGTGTGATTTCAAGAGGGATACATCGTTGTGAACTGAAGAACTGGCTAACCAACTTTTAGAGGAGGGATTGGGGCAAGAGGGGGGAATGAGTGGAGGCGGAGGGGAGTGTTTGTAGAAGTTATCTAAAATTAGAGTACTCAACGTTCAAATCGCTGGGTTGCAAGCTACCTAAGCAAAATATGAGGTGCTTTTCCTCCGATTTGCGTGTGACAATTTGCGTAGCAACAGGACGGATACTCTGGGTTGTTTCCCTGTGACTATTTATGTGGAACCTTTCTTGTCAATAGCCTCTACATAAGGTCATAAGGTCATAAGTGATAGGAGAATTAGGCCGTTCGGCCCATCAAGTCTACTCCAACATTCAATCATGGCTGATCTATCTCTCCCACCAACTGGCAATGGAGGAGGCCCAGGACAGAAAGGTCAGTGTTGGGAATGGGAAGGAGAGTTAAAATGGTTTGCAATTGGGAAATCACGTAGGCCTTGGTGGACCGAGCGCTAGTGTTCAGTGAAACAGTCGCCGAGACTGTGCTTGGTCTCACTGATATATAGGAGGCCACATTGGGAACACCATTCTGAACGGGGTACTGATTGAGAATGATCAGCCATGATCACATTGAATGGTGGTGCTGGCTTGAAGGGCCGAATGGCCTACTCCTGCACCTATTGTCTATTGTCCATTGTCTATTGTCTACTTAACCATTCTGGTGAAGTGAAATTCAGTTAGCAAGCCCTAACCGAGAAGTTATTGTGGCATGGCTTTAGGCATGAACATGCTGTACTTTCTTATCCACGTTCATCTTGCGACTTACTGGATAGAAGAGCCCTATAGTGTGTGCCTGCTTTGCAGCAGTGTGTAATGTTCACAGACAGGAACATTGAGTCAGCAACAGAGACTCAATGTGTAAACAGCTCAAGCATGCTGCCTGGAAGATAAAGCATTATCTCTTTGCATACAAATGCGCAATCATTTAAAGCATTCATGATGAGATTACAGATTGGTTCCTTTGGGATTTTAGAAGGAACATTCTTGACCCTTGTTTAGACACAAGGAACTGCAGGTGCTGGTTTACAAAAAAAAGACACCAAGTGCTGGAGTAACAAAACGGGCCAGGCAGCATCTTTGGAGAACGTGGATAGGCATCATTTCTGGGAAGGGTCCCGACACAAATCGTCACCTGACGATGTTCTCCAGGGATGCTGCCCGACCTGCTGAGTTACTCCGGCACTCTGTTGACTCTTATTTGGCATCTTGAGGAGAGTTTGTTGCAAGAGGATGGATACATTGGGTTATTTCCCTGTGACTATTTATGTGGAACCTCTCTTGTCAATAGCCTCTACATAAGGTCATATGGTCATGTGATAGGAGCAGAATTAGGCCATTTGGCCCATCAAGTCTACTCCATCATTCAATCATGGCTGATCTATCTCTCCTTCCTAACCCCATTCTTCTGCCTTCTCCCCATAACCCCTAACACCCATACTAATCAAGAATCTATCTATCCCCACCTTAAAAATATCCATCGACTTGGCCTCCATAGCCATCTGTGGCAATGAATACCACAGATTCACAATCCTCTGAATGAAAGAAATTCCTCCTCATCTACTTCCAAAAGGAACGTCCTTTAATTTTGTGGCTATGACCTCTGGTCCTCGACTCTTCCACTAGTGGAAGCATCCTCTCCACATCCACTTTGCATGTACCGGCACAAGGCAATAGTGCAACAAGACTCAGTGGAGAAAGACTACAGTGTTGACCTATTGATGGGTAGCTGGATGTAGCCACATTGCTGCCGGCTGGGTGTGGGACAACATGGCTGCCCTGACTGGCTAGAACAGGAGCTTTGGCGTGTATAACTTTGCTCAGGGAGCATCCAGATCATAAGTGAAATGATTGGACATGTTCCATAAAGCACGCAGTAAAGTGGAAATTGAGAGAGAAGCTGACATCCTGTCAATGTGTTATGCAGGCAGAAAATGAAACTCCTGAAGGAGACTGGGCCGGGAGCATATGGCACACTGACAAATCTTCTCGGGAAAGATGTCTTGTTTAAGGATGTTTTGCAGAAGCTGGAAGATTACTTTAATCCAACCGTGTTTGAAATAACTGAAAGCTAGACATTTGGGACAAGGTGCCAGAAGCAACATGAAAAAATTAGTGAGCACATTGTTTCATTAGAGATCTTATGCTTGTATTGCAAGTTTGGTGTCTTTTTTACACAGTGCCTTCTGTGAGGAGCTGGTGCATGCACTGGAAAATGAATGAATTCAGAGCTGATAAGCACATAACAAATCTGACTCAACATCTGACATTTCTGCTTGCCATGCGTGACTTTTATAGCTGCAGTCCGAGAATAGAAAGCTCTAGCAACGTCCATAGCTATGAAATGAGGGTAAATAGAGTATAAGATAACAGGCAGTAAGCACAGCTTGGCAGAGCAGGGAAACAGGTCAACTTTATTGGCTGTTACAACTTAAGGAAGATTGGAACAATCTTCCATTTGAGGGCCAGTTCGGGTCCATGACAGAGACACAAGAGACAGCAAATGTTGTCATCTTAAATAACTAAAAAAGTGCTGGAGAAACTCAACAGGGCAGGCAGCATCCGTGGTGGAAAAGAATAGACAACGTTTCGGGTTGACAGTCTGCATCAGGACTTTTGGGTCATGTCCTCGATCAGGTCCTGACCTGAAACATTGATCAACCCTTTGCCTCCACAGATGAGCCGATGAGTTCCTACACCACTTTGTTTGTTCGTTTAGCTGCATGGCAGTGCTCCTGACGACTGACCCCCATCTCTTCTTGCTGCTCTTTCTTCTTTCACTCAGAGTTGTTACAACAACATCTTGGATCAGTGGTGCAGCGGTAGAGTTGCTGCCTTACAGCACCAGAGACCCAGGTTCGATCCTGACTATGGGATCTGTCCGTATGGAGTTTGTACATTCTCCCCGTGACTGTGTGGGTTTTCTCCTTGTGCTCTGATTCATCCCACATTCCAAAGAAGTAGAGGTTTGTAGGTTAATTTGCTTCTGTAAATTGTAAGTTGTCCTTAGCGTGTAGTATAGTGCTAGTGTACGGGGTGATTGCCTGTCAGTGCAGTCTTGGGCTGAATGGCCTGTATCTCTAAAGTCTAAAGTCAAACATCTCCCATTGTGAAGTGGGTTGACAAGATCTTGGAGTCTGGAACTTCTTCAGATGTCGCAGCCAAGTTTATTTCATGCCTGTACGCAATGTGATACAAGCTGGCTCAGTGCTAGAGCAAGTGATCCAAAATGTTCGTACCTAAGTTTCAAGCAAATATCGGTCCAAAGAGTCCCATCTGCTTCCCGTACTGTCTGGTTTCCTGGGTAGATCATGCATTTAGTGACAGTCCAGTGTTTCCTACTAGAGCTGCTACAACAGGTCTCCTGTTTATATATTTAAATAACACAAATGCCTGCTGCAGATAAACCCAGCTGGATCCCAGGCAATGATATACGGCAGCAAACTCATCTTGATCTTAACCTTGACACAGCTTATATGGGGTTAAATTTAAATTCAAGTGGATTAGAAAACAAGCCTTATTGCTCCATTTGCAGCCCATTTGTGTTGAATGTTACCATCAAACAGCAATATTCAACACAATTTAAATGGGAAGAGTGCAGAGAAGATTTAAGCTGGAAGGACTGCAGAGAAGATTTACCAGGACACTGCCAGGACTCAAGGGCCTGAGTTGTAGGGAGAGATTGGGCAAACTACGACTTTATTCCTTGGAGTTGAGGAGGATTTGGGGTGGTCGTATAGAGATGTGTAAAATTATGAGGGGAATAGATAGGATGAATGCACAAAGTCTTTTACCAGGGTAGGTGCATCATGAATCAGAGGACATAGGTTTAAGGTGAGAGGGGAAAGATTTAAAGGAACTAGAGGGGCAACTTTTTCACTCAGAGTTTGGTGGATATATGGAACAAACTGCCAGAGGACGTAGCTGAAGCAGTTACTATGCCAACTTTAAAAGACACTTGGACAGGTATGTGGATAGGAAAGGTCGGACGAGTCTCGATAGACTAGGCTTATACTGCCTGGAATTTAGAAGACTGAGGGGGGATCTTATTGAAACGTATAAAATTCTTAAGGGGTTGGAGAGGCTAGATGCGGGAAGATTGTTCCCGATGTTGGGGAAGTCCAGAACCAGGGGTCACAGCTTAAGGATAAGGGGGAAGTTTTTTAGGACCGAGATGTGAAAACATTTCTTCACACAGAGAGTGGAGAGTCTGTGGAATTCTCTGCCACAGAAGGTAGTTGAGGCCAGTTCATTGGCTATATTTAAGAGGGAGTTAGATGTGGCCCTTGTGGCTAAAGGGATCAGGGGGTATGGAGAGAAGGCAGGTACGAGTTACTGAGCTGGATGATCAGCCAAGATCATATTGAATGGCGGTGCAGGCTCGAAGGGCCGAATGGCCTACTCCTGCACCTATTTTCTATGTTTCTATGTTTCTACCCAGGCAACTGAATCATCCTACCACAACCAGAGAACAGTGTTGAACTACTATCTATCTCATTGGTGGCTGTCAGACTATCCTTGATCGGACTTTGCTGGCTTAATCTTGCACTAAACGTTATTTCCTTATCATGTATATATACACAGTAATGGCTCAATAGTAATCATGTAATATCTTTCTGCTGACTTGATAGCACACGACAAAAGCTTTATACTGTACCTCGGTACATGTGACAATAAACTAAACTAAACTAAACTAAGCTAAACATTAGAGGGATATGGAACAAATGCAGGAAAATGGGACTAGCTTAGATAGGGCATCTTGGATGACATGAACAATTTGGGCCGAAGGGCCTGTTTCAGTGCTATATGACTCCATGACTCTAAGACTCTAAATATCTTGAGATCTATGCCAGGGAGGAGCTCTCAATGAGTTGCATGCTGATGGCTATATGTTAGACAATAGACAATAGACAATAGGTGCAGGAGGAGGCCATTCGGCCCTTCGAGCCAGCACCACCATTCAATGTGATCATGGCTGATCATTCTCAATCAGTACCCCGTTCCTGCCTTCTCCCCATACCCCCTGACTCCACTATCCTTAAGAGCTCTATCCAGCTCTCTCTTGAATGCTCCATTTTAACAAGTTCAATGAATCCAAACGTTTTCATTGGAGTGGAATGCGCGGTTGGTACGATGTAGTGCATTCAGTAACACTGAGCAGAGCTGAATTTCTCCCGTCAGGCAGAACCGTTGGTACCAATGCACCCATTCCTGATGAGCTCAATGCATCCAATGCTTGTTCAGAACAGAAGGTCATCGGAATGACGTCACCCGTCCCGACATCCTCCGGCCCGCCTGTACCCATGGTTACCATCGCAGACTTCAGTTTGGCCTTCCTGAAAGTGAAGCCACACAAAGCAACCGGCCCGGATGGAGTCCGGGGCTGTGTCCTCACAACCCACATGGACCAACTGGTAGGAGTACCTCTTGAACCGCTCCTGACTGCAATCTGAGGTTCCCACCTGCTTTGAGAAGACCATTGTCATCCCATTGCTAAAGATAAACAAAATAATGTGTAGTCCACCATCATGAATGTAAAACTTAGAACAGTACAACACAGGAACAGGCCCATCGGCCCACAATATCCATGATGCCAAGTTGAACTAATCTCCTTTGCTTGCATGTGATCCATACCCCTTCATTCCCTGCATATCCATGTGCCTATTTACAAGCCTCTTATATGCCACTGCCATGTGTGCCTCCACCACCACTCCTGGCCACCCACTGCAAGCATCAACCTGCCTCTATGTAAAAAAAATGCCCCATAAACATCTCCTTTAAATTTTGCTCCACTCACCTTAAAGCAATGCCCTCTAGTTTTAGACATTTCCACCGTGAGAAAAATGTTCTGGCTGCCTACCCTATATACACCTGTCATCGTTTGATATACTTCTCAGCCACTAATGCTTCAGAGAAAACAATTCAAGTCTGTCCAACCTCTCTTCATAGCTAATGCCCATTAATCGGACATGAGATGATTCAAGAGGTTGGCCATATTACACATCATCTCCAGTCGTCCAGACTGCCTTGATCCACTGCAGTTCACCTACCATGCCGAAAGCAAGAAAAGACCAGGACAGACCAGGACTGCCTTAGAGCGCCTGAGATCCTGACTATAGGTGCTATCCGTACGGAGATTGTACATTCTCCTGGTGACTGCGTGAGTTTTCTCTGGGTGCTCCAAAATTATCATTTGACCCTAGTGTGTAAGACATTGCTAATCTACTGGTGATTGCTGGTCGGCATGGTCTCAGTGGGCTGAAGGGCCTGTATCTTAAAAGTCCAAAGCCTTGCATAATTTTATATACTTCTATCAGGTTTCCACCCACCCTCTCGTGTTCTAGCAAAAACAATCTAAGTCTCTCCACTCTCTCCCTTTAGCTAATAACGTCTAAACCAGATATCATTCCGGTAAACCTCCTCTGCATTCTTTCCAAAGCCTCCACATCATTCCTGTCATGGACGGCCAGAACAGCATGCAATACTCCAAATGCAGCCTAACCAACGTCCTATAAATTTGTAATGATGGGGTAGACAATGAGATGCTTCCACTGACGGGAGAATCATGAATGAGGAGGTATAGCTGCATCATATGAGGGTAATCATTTAAATATGAAATGTGTATGAGATGAGTTAGGGCGGCACAATGGCGCAGCAGTCGAGTTGCTGCCTCACCGCACCACAGATTAGTTTGATCCTGACTTCGAGTGCTGTCTGTACGGAGTTCGAACATTCTACCTGTGACTGCGTAGGTTTTCTCCAGGCACTCCAGTTTCCTCCCACAGGCTTGTAGGTTAAATGACTTTGGTAAAGTTGTAAATTGACCTTAAAATGTAAGATAGTGCTAGTGTGCAGGATGATCATTGTCAGTGTGGACTTGGTGGGCCGCAGGCCCTGTTTCTGCGCTGTATCTCTAAAGTCTAAAGTCTAAAGAAATTCTTCTCATAAAGGATGGTGAATCTCTGGAACTCTTTACCCCAATATGTTGTTAAGGATCAAAGACTGGGGGTTCTTAAAGAGGAAATAATACGTTTTTGAAAGATCAGGCAACTGAGGGCAATGTTGAAACACCACAGAGAGTGAGTTGGGACCTGGGGCAGATCAGCCATGATTGTATTGGATGCTACAGCAGACTTGATGGACCAGTGGCTCCACCGTGACCCATGTTTGGTGATTCGGAGAAGAGGGATCTACGTCACAGGCCAACCGGTGTCATAGAAAACTGATGGGGTTCCAGCCAGGATCATGTGAAACACATTTGCTCATCTACCATTTAAAACAAAACAAATTTTGTCAGAACTGGGTAAACAGAAGGTTCTGATATGTGTATGTACCTTGCAATAAATTAACCCAGCATTACTCATTTCACACTTCATTACCAACTTTTCTGTGCCATCGCCCGTGATAGTTAAAAAGATAATTACAGTATCTTACATTGCAGACGTTATTACAGGTATCTGGGAATATAAAGTAATGGACATGGTGACTGACTTATTTCCAGGATGAAAGATATCATGTGTGAAGTTGCATTGCACCAAAGCATCAAGACCGAATGTGAATCTGTTGAAAGAATACTACTGTTAACAATTGAATTTGAGAGTTGTTTTAGTTCTTTACTTTACTTTACTTTACTTTACTTTACTTTAGAGAAGCAACATGGAAACAAACCTTTCGCCCAACAGTCCACATCAATCAATGGTCACTCATTCACAGAAAGTTATCCCACTTTCTCATCCACTCCCAGAGGAAACCCACACGATCACATGCAAACTCCACACAGACAGCAACCGAGGTCAGGATCGAACCCGAGTCTCTGGAGCTGTGAGGCAGCCGCTCTACCAGCTGCGCCACTGTGCCACCTTTGTCTTTAACTGTCCCCCTCACACTTGAATATTAATTATCTAATTTTCAAATTGAATCATAATTAACTCTGATAACAAGTTTACATGAAATGACCAACATTTCCTTCCATTTTTCCAAATTTCATTGTAATACTGTCCAGCAAAACTGTTGCAGGCAATATTCATATGTACCAACTAAAAGATCCCATCACACCAGCTGAGGTGAGAAGGCCATGTCAGGACTGAGGTTGAATCAATGGGACTCTGCAGGCAAATCTCAGCAAGATCTGGATAATAGACTGCAGGGATATCTCAAAACTCTTTGTATTCAATAACATGCAAAGCAGTGGGTTGACAGATCATCGAATCATAGAAGGACAGAGATGCAGAAATGTTCAACACAGAAGAGACCATCCAGCCCTTCATATCCTTTCATGCATTTAGTCTAGTCTACCGGGGAAAAATGGCTGACCACAAGAAAATGTGTAATCACCATGGCACCTAAAGCGCTTTCTCTTAATTACACTATAATACTTAGATCTGTGGCTTATGCCATGTTTGTTTTCAAACTACAGGTGTTAACTTGCTGAAGACTTCAATATGTTTTTGTTACCACAGAACCGAGGGCTTTATTAAGTGATGTGGTGCTGTAAGTACAGGTATTTTGCTTGCAACCATAATAGTTTAGATCGCTATTTATTACAAATAGACCAAGTGGACCCGTTGGGCCCAAACCTCTCCTGCATTGGTGCACCACCCTGTCCTCCCCCCCTCCCCTGTCTCCTCAAACACCCCTCCCCTCTCCCTTCTCCCCCACTCCCCCCTTCCCTCCCTCTTCCCTCCTCCCCTCCCCCTCCCCTTAAACTTTAAAATGTGAATAACTTTAAAAATGTAACACTGATTTCGATAAAACTACTTGCATTATCACTAAAGTGACAATGGTGTGTAAGGTGGGCCTAAAATTGTCACGCTATCGTGTATCGTTTTGGCTGAAGTTCAGTCACAAACAAGATAACAAACGAGAGTTTTAGTATATAGATAATGATATGCTTCTTCCTTTAAAAATAGTTTATTTCTGCCCTGGTTCTTTCAACCTTTAGCCTGGATGTTCCATATGAAACTAAAATTCTATTACCACTTGTTAGGTACCTTTAAAAAATGTCATGTTTCTCAGATAGCAAGATATTGCATTCTCTAGTTTAGTCATAGAGTATTACAGCACAAAAACAGGTCCTTTCATCCAAGATGCTCCATCTAAATTCATCTTATTTTCCTGCATTTGGCCCATATCTCTCCAAACCTTTCAAATCTTCTACACATCTGTCCAAATGCCTTTTAAATGTTGTTATTATACCTGCCTCAACTATTTATTTTGGTAGCTCGTTCCATATATGACCTCACCACTAATCCTGGGACTGATTATTATATTCCCCCTGGATATTGATTTTACTGCTGGATTAATTAGGTTTTTGATATTCTCTCTGGATCACTTATCCTTTTATTCATCTTCGTCAATTTACTTCTCAAACATCTCCATGCCAAAAGAAACAATCACAGCCCATCCAATGTTTCTTCATGACCAAACTTATACAGTCCTGGCAACAATCCTGGAAATGTATGTAACCTCTGGAGCTCAACTTCGCTCCTGTTTAGTTTAGTTTAGTTTAGTTTAGTTTAGTTTAGTTTAGTTTAGTTTTGTTTAATTTAGAGATAAAGTGCTGTAAGTTTATCTAGTACACTCGCACAATCTTGTACACTAAGAACAATTTACATTTTTACTGAAGCCAATTAACCTTAAGTTTTTTTTATCCGCTGTTGATTGTTTGATGCATGGTCGTTGTTTGAAGGGACATTTGTGTGAGAGTAAAGAAGATAGGTCAACAATAGGTCAAAAACCAGATGTTTTCATCATTCTGTGGTTTCACTTGTAAGGTAATATAAGCCACCTCACTGAAGATTGCGTATGTTGTTTGAAATGTTGAGGTCTGTCTGGTGCTGATATTCAGCAGTTCTGCTACTGGAATGTTACCCTTAGCTTAGAGGGCAGCTAATAGGGTGCCATCAATGCCTGCCCTTAGACAAAGTGCCCCATATTTTTCAGGGACAAAAAGCTTCACAATAAGTTCAAGTGGGGCAGGAACCATACAACATAATGTTTGCAACAATAAAATTGGAATACATCCACAAAAATCAATGCTGTGATTTTTGCACTACATGGAGTTATCACATATGCACAAAATCAATGCTGGATACTGTGAGCAATTTTCAAAAGAAAAACAATGAAGACCTTTGAAATCTAAAGTAAGGACATAGGCAGAGCTCTGCAAACTCCTATTTACAGAAGTTCTCTGACGACTCTGCCATCGTCGGCCTCATCACAGACAACGATGACAGGGCGTACAGAGAACTGATCAAGGGGTTTGTGGACTGGTGCCAGCGGAACCGCCTCCGGATCAAGGCGGGGAAAACCAGGGTAGATTTCCACAGGCGCAGCCAGGTCCCCCCGACACCAGTGAACATCCAGGGAATGGACATCGGGAGGGTGGACTCATAAGTACCTGGGTGTTTACCTCTATAATAAATTGGACTGGACTGAAAACACCGATGCGCTATACAAAAAGGGCCAAAGCAGACTTAATCTGCTAAGGAGACTCAGGTCCTTTGGAGTGCAAGGGGCACTCCTAAGGACCTTCTACAACACGGAGGTTGCATCAGCCATTTTCTATGGAGTGGTCTGCTGGAGCAGCAGCATCTCAGCGGTGGAAGGGAAGAGACTTGACAAGCTGGTCAGGAAGGCCAGCTCTGGCCTGGGTTGCCCCCTCGACTCAGTGCAGGTGGTGGGTGAGACGAGGATGATGGCAAAGTTAGCATCGCTGCTGGACAACGACTCCCACTGTCACTGCACTGAGTAGCTCCTTCAACAAGTGCGTGAAGGAGAGATATAGGAGATCCTTCCTTCCCGCTGCTGTGAGACTGCACAACCAGCACTGCTCCCAGCAGACGAGTCAACAGTAACTGTTAAGGAATACAATTTATCCTTGTCTTTACTTTTATTTATAATGAATGATCTCTTGCTCTCTTGCTATCCACTTTGCTGCTGTAACACTGTAAATTTCCCCGGTGTGGGACGAATAAAGGAATATATTATTATTATTATTATTATTATTATTATTATTATTATTATTATTATTATTATTATTATTATTATTATTATTATTATTATTATTATTATTATTATTATTATTATTATTATTATTATTATTATTAATATTATTATTGTGGAGTAATGGTAGAGCTGCTGCCTTATTGCAGCAGAGATCTGGGTTTGATCCTGACTATGGGTGCTGTCCTCACAGAGTTTGATCGTTTTCTCTGTGACCGCGTGGGTTTTCTCCGGGTGTTCCGGGTTTCCTTCCACATTCCAAAGACATGCAGACTCATAACTTTAATTGGCTTCTATAAATTGCCGCAAGTGTGTGGGATTGCGAAAGTGGTAATAACATGGAACTAGTACAAGGGTGATCGATGGTCAGCGTGGACTCGGTTGTCCATAGGGGCTGTTTCCATGTTGCATCTCTAAACTAAATTAAATGAGAAATAGGCGGCAGGTTACCTGCCACTGTGTTTATAAGTTCAGACGTTGATAAGTTCTAGGAGCAGAATTCGGCTCATCAGATCTACTCCACTATTCAATCATGACTGATCTATCTTTCCCTCTCAACCCCATTCCACTGCCTTCTCCCCATAACCCCTGACACCATTACTAATCAAGAATATGTGCATGGTATATTTGTAACAGGCATTTGTTTTTTAGCATAAAGAACAACTGGCACCGATCTACACAGACATTTTCAACCTGTCCCTGCAAACCTGCACTGTCCCTGCCTGCTTCAAGGTCTCCACTATTGTCCCTGTACCCAAAAATACAAGGATCACTGGTCTTAATGACTACAGGCCTGTCGCACTTACCTCTGACGTCATGAAGACCTTTGAAAGACGTGCTGGCCCAGCTGAAAAAAATCACAAACCCCCTGCTGGACCCCCTGCAGTTTGCATACAGGGCCAATAGATCGGTGGATGATTGCAGTCAACCTAGGCCTGCACTTCATTCTCTGTCAGTGGATCATCAACTTCCTGATGGACAGGAAGCAGCATGTGAGGCTGGGAAAGCACATCCCGGACCCGCAGACCCTCAGCATAGGAGCACCACAAGGCTGCGTACTCTCCCCTCTCCTTTACTCTCTCTACATCAACAACTGCACTTCCACAGACTCCTCTGTCAAGCTCCTCAAGTTTGAGGATGACACTACCCTGATTGGACTGATCCAGGATGGGGAGGAATCTGCCTACAGAGGGGAAGTGACACGGCTGACGTCCTGGTGCCATCGCAACAACCTGCAGGTCAATGCTCTCAAGACAGTGGAACTAATTGTAGACTTTCAAAGAGATCCCCCTCCCCTCCCCCCACTCACCATCAACAACACCATAGTCACATCTGTTTAAGTTCCTTGGAACCATCATCTCCAGGGACCTTAAATGGGGGGCCACCATCGACTCTACAGTCAAAACGGCCCAACAGAGGATGTACTTCCTGCGGCAACTGAGGAAACACAATCTGCCACAGGCAATGATGGTCCAATTCTATACTGCTATCATTGAGTCCGTCCTCACCTTCTCCATCATGGTCTGGTTTGGCTCAGCCACCAAGCACGACATCCGGAGGCTGCAACGGATCGTTCGCACAGCTGAGAAGGTTGTTGGCTGCAACCTTCCCCCCAATGACGAACTGTACACTGCAAGGGCCAGGAAGCGAGCGGGCAAGATCATCTCTGACCCCTCTCACCCTGGCCACAAACTCTTCGAAGCACTTCCCTCTGGAAGGCGACTCCGGACAGTCAAAGCAGCCACAGCCAGACATAAAAACAGCTTTTTTTCATGAGTGATAGTTCTACTCAATAACCAAAGTCTGTAGTCTCTTTTTGCTCTGGTTTATTTTCACCCACTTGTTTAGACCGTAATGTTGTATCCTTGTTGTTTTGATGTGTTTATGCTTTATTCTTAATTGTTAAGACAATAGACAATAGACAACATTCAGGCCTCATGCAAATTGGAGTAATAGCACCTCATATTTTGCTCGGTTAACTTAAAACCCAGCATAATGAACATGGTATTCTCTAATTTTAAGTGACTTCATCTTACACTCCCCTCACCCCCCTCCCTTCTTGCCCCCTTTCCTTCACCCTAATCATTTCACCAGTTCCACAGTTCTCTACATTGTTTTTCTTGAGATCACACCTTCCCCAGCCAACAATGAACCTACCAGTCAACAACCAAGCCTGAGGTCATTTGTGGCTGGCCCTGATTAGTCCTGGTCTTATCTCGCCTCCAGGTCTTCATCCCCTCTTCATCCCGTATCTCCTACTTTCAGCCTGAAGAAGGGTCCCAACCCGATATGGCACCCATCCTTTTTTCCCAGGGATGTTGCCTGACTCGTTGAGTTACTCCAACACTTTGTGTCTAGCTCAGGTCCCACCAGAGTTGGTTCTGAAGTCTAATTATCTTTCAGTGATATTTGCCAGAATGTAAACATCTTTCAGAAAATGACTCTACCCTTCGATATTGTGCCGGAGAACGGAATTTCTAGCAGCTTTCTTGCTTGTGGTTCACTTGCAATGCTTTCCATCTTGAAGACTGGGAAAGCTGGGAATTAAACATGAAAGGAAAAAGCAATTGTCTTGAGGCTGTGAATCAGCATGTTTGAGGAAACAATTCTGTAGAATCCTCCTGCATTGAACTGATATGTCACCAAGCCAAGTTGCTGCAAAAACCTGACTTGTTGTGCAATACAAAGTGGTAGAGGAACTCAGTAGGTCAGACTTCACCTGGGGATGGAATGGATAGGTGATGTTTCGTGCCAGGACCCTTCTCCAATGGACCCTTACTTGCTGTAGTTCTTGAATGAATGAATGGATGAATGGATGAATGAATGAATGAATGAATGAATGAATAGGTTTATTGGCCAAGTATGCATATACAAGGAATGTGCCTTGGTGCTCCGCTCACAAATGACAACACAAACATACAGTTATGTGAGGAAGATGTTATGAGCTGTGAGGAAGGTGCTATGAGGTTGCAGGGTGACTTGGACAGGTTGAGTGAGTGGGCGGATGCATGGCAGATGCATTTTAATGTGGATAAATGTGAGATTATCCACTTTGGTGGTAAGAATAGGAAGGCAGATTATTATCTGAATGGTGTCAAGTTAGGAAAAGGGGACCTACAATGAGATCTGGGTGTCCTAGTGCATTAAGGAAGGAAGGAAGCATGCAGGTTCAGCAGGCAGTGAAGAAAGCCAATGGAATGTTGGCCTTCATAACAAGAGGAGTTAAGTATAGGAGCAAAGAGGTCCTACTGCAGTTGTACACGGCCCGAGTGAGACCGCACCTGGCGTACTGTGTGCAGTTTTGGTCTCCAAATCTGAGGAAGGGTATTCTTGCTATTGAGGGTGTGCAGCGTAGGTTTACTAGGTTAATTCCCGGAATGGCGGGACTGTCCTATGTTGAAAGACTGGAGCGGCTAGGCTTGTATACACTGGAATTTAGAAGGATGAGAGGGGATCTTATCGAAACATATAATAATAATAATAATAAACATTTATTTTATATAGCGCTTTTCCAAATGCTCAAAGACGCTTTACAAAAACAGTCAAGACATAAAAACAAACAAACGAACTGTCCTGACGGAGAAGCGGCGAACAAATAGCGCCAGCGTCCTCTCACTTCAGGGTCCGGCAGTAGACAATGAAGGACACAAGACACACAAATTACAATTTTTAACACAAACAGCCATCACAGTGATTGCTCCAGGCACACCCTCACTGTGATGGAAGGCAAAGAAAAGTCTTATCTCCTCCTCATTCTTCTCCCGTGGTGCCACGAGGCGATCGAGGCTCCCGACTTTTGAAGCCCCCACCGGGCGATGGAAAGTCCCAGGGCCGAGCCAAGCAGGCCGATGAAGGTCCTGAGCCCCCACCGGGCGATGGAAAGTGCCGTGGCCAGGCCACGCAGGGCGATGAGGGGCCTGCGAGCGGGTCAATCAAACCTCGCGTTTCGGGGCGGTTGAAGCTGCTACGGCTGGAGCTCCCGAAAGCCGGTCGCCAGCCAGGAACCTGCGAACTCCCGATGTTGCGGTCTGCAGGGCCCACGGCCGAAGCCTCCGAGATGGTAAGTCCAGGCCCTGCGACTGGAGTCTTCAAGGTCGATCCCAGCTGGAGGCCGCCGACTCCACGGTGTTAGGCCGTAGCGCAAACGGAGACACAACACGGTAACGGTCGCATCTCCGTTGAGGAGGAGATTGGAAAAAAAAGTTTCCCCCACCCCCCCACCACCCCCCACATATACAGAGTTAAAAATAAATCAAAAGAAACATTTAAACGATAACAAAGACAAAAACAAAAAAAAAGACAGAGAGACTGCCGGTGAGCTGCAGCTGCCTTAATATAAGATTATTAACGGGTTGGACACGTTAGAGGCAGGAAACATGTTCCCAATGTTGGGGGAGTCCAGAACCAGGGGCCACAGTTTAAGAGTAAGGGGTAGGCCATTTAGAACGGAGATGAGGAAAAACTTTTACAGTCAGAGAGTTGTGAATCTGTGGAATTCTCTGCCTCAGAGGGCAGTGGAGGCCAATTCTCTGAATGCATTCAAGAGAGAGCTTGATAGAGCTCTTAAGGATAGTGGAGTCAGGGGGTATGGGGAGAAGGCAGGAACGGGGTGCTGATTGAGAATGATCAGCTATGATCACATTGAATGGTGGTGCTGGCTCAAAGAGCCGAATGGCCTACTACTGCATCAATTGTCTATTGTCTATTGCCTCACTCCACTGGGTTGTCTCATCACAAGCTCAGCTCTCCTTCATCACACTTCAAGTTCCCTCAGTCTTACCACAATTCAGGGTACAATCTGATTCACCTTTACCCTACTGCAGACATTGGACTTTGTCTCTGGAACTCACGCGCTACAATTATGAGATATATATTCTGCATTCTGTATCTTCTCCATTGCTCTATCTATTGTACCTGAGTTTGGCTGGATCGCATTTACCTCTTATTGCTTGATTGCATTTATGTTTAGTATTTTCTAATTTGATGGGCTGCATGCAAAACCGAGCTTTTCACTGTACCTCAGTATGCATGACATTAGTAAACCTAAACCTGAACCATCCACCTACCCAAGATAGCACGCATCTTAACAATGATTTCCCAAAAAGAAAATAATCTCTTTTTGCGTGCCTAGCTTCTGTGTGTGTTGGTTATCCTGCTGCCATTTAGACGCAACTCAGCCTTTGAGGGCAATTTCCATTGCTCCAGTTTGCTTCTAGTCACAATTATTTCCTCTGAAGAGATTCAATGGCCCAGTGTTCGTGCAGGTTAGTTCATCTTACCTGAGGAAGAGATGAGTGATACTTGCCTTGCCTTTGACTTCCCAATTAGAATAGTGTTAGCAGCAACACAAGTCAAATTCATAAACAAGTCCACCCAGTATCCAAGCACATATTTTGATTTGCAATCCCCTTCTCTTTCAAAAGTCTTGCATTCAGGAGAGGAAGGTTCCAGCTCATTTGAAATCCTTCAAAAAGAAACCAGGTTTTAAACCTTTCTTTTCATTACAAACATCCTTTCAGTTCACTGAACAGTGTATCTTGAGGCTAGAAACCAGCAGGGAACATCTTCCAGCTGCACACCAGTTCATGAAAGTTTCATATTTTCATCGGAAACATACAAAGTGCTGGAGTAACTCAATGTGTCAGGTGGCATTCTTGGGGAACATGGATAGGTGACGTTTCAGGTCAGGATCCTTCTTCAGACTGAATTAGGGTCTCAACCCAAAAAGTTACCTATCCATCTTCTCCAGAGATGCGGCTATATATATATATATATATATATATATATAACAGAACTTTATTGTCATTCGGTATAAATACCGAACAAAATTTCAGCAGTCACAAGACACAGCAAAAAAGAAAAGAACACAGGACACCCGACCCCAACACAAACATCCATCACAGTGACTCCAAACACCCCCTCACTGTGATGGAGGCAACAAAACTTCCACTCTCTTCCCCCCGCATCCACGGACAGGCAGCCCGACCCCTACCGAGGCAAACGACACGCACAGCCCCCGCAAGGGGATGGAAGGCCCCGCGGCCGAGCCGCCCCGGGCACCGAAACGTCCCGCGGCCGCACCGGGCGATGTTAAGTCCAGCGGCCGAGCCGCGCCGGGCGATGGAAGGCCCCACGGCCGAGCCGCACCGGGCACTGAAACGTCCCGCGGCCGAGCCGCACCGGGCACTGAAACGTCCCGCGGCCGAGCCGCACCGGGCACTGAAACGTCCCGCGGCCGAGCCGCACCGGGCACTGAAACATCCCGCGGCCGAGCCGCGCCGGCGATGTTAAGTCCCGCAGCCGAGCCGCGCCGGGCGATGGAAGGCCCCGCGGCCGCGCCGGGCGCTGAACCGTTCCGCAGCCGAGCCGCACCGGGCGATGGAAGGCCCCGCGGCCGAGCCGCACCGAGCGCTGAACCGTCCCGCGGCCGTACCGGGTGATGGAAGGCCCCGCGGCCGAGCCGCGCCGGGCACTTTTAGATCCCGCGGCCGAGCCGCGCCGGCGATGTTAAGTCCAGCGGCTGGGCCGAGTCGCGCCGAGCCGCGCCGGGCGATATAAGGCCCCGCGGCCGATGGAAGGTCCCGCGGCCGAGCTGCGCCCCGGGGAAGAGACCTAATATATATATATATATGTGTGTGTGTGTGTGTGTTATATATATGTGTGTGTGGAAATATGGTTTTTTTTAATAAAGTGATTATCATTTATAAAATTAGAGCTTCACAGAAAGTTTGGCTCTCCCTTATTAGAGCCGAATAATGCTCAATGTTGCTTGGAGTTTAGAAATGCAGCATGAAAACAGGGCCTTCAGCCCATCGAGTTCAGACTAACCATCATTCACCCATTCACGTTCGTTTGCTATGTTATCCCACTTTCCCATCCACTCCCTGCACGTAGGGGGCAATTTTTCAGACACCAATTAACATAGAGAACCGTACATTGTTGGGACGTGAGAGGAAACCGGAGCACCCGGAGGAAATCCGTGCGGTCATAGGGAGAACATACTAACTCCACACAGACGGCACCCAAGGTCAGGATTGAAGCCGGTGTCTATGGCGCTGCAAGGGAGCAGTTCCGCCAGCTGCACAACTGTGTCATCCCTTTTACACTTTATCTGCTGACAGTGTTGCTCCATTTCTAAGCTAGTCCAACTATCGTGGTAAGTATCTTAAGTAATAATTGAGCAGCATTAGAATCCCACAACCACCAAGTCTCCAAAATAACGAGAGTTATCATTGGCCATTGTTGACAGCCCCACCATTGCCTTGCTCAAAACCACCACCTGCACTTCTCTGTTTACAAATGCAGATGGAAGATTACACAGCAGTTTCATAAAACATCTCTTCTCAGTCCTGCAGGACTGTCACACTAATGTGCAAATCAGCTAATACACCTTTGACAACACTTTCCCTTGTACTGTTGGGTGCTGCAGTCCTGGATCCAGACTGCTGGAGCACTCAGTGCCATCATCCATTTTTATTAAAGTGTCTGGAAAATGCAGCCAAGATCGTTCTCTAGAGGAAGAAAATTGCTGGAAACATTTCAAGTTGCGCTCCACTGGTCTCCGACTATCCCATTTGTCTTCAGTGACTGGATTATGTGTCTTCACTGGCAATGGCCCTGTTTGGATTTCATTTGAAGCGATGTGTTTCCTCGGGTCTTGTTACAGCTGAAACATCGAAACACAAAGGGAGAATGTGCAATAGCTGCAATGGTTTGAACAAAAGGATCTCGCCTAGGGTGCTGAAAGATAGTGTAGCGACCATAGAGAATGGTCCAGGTCGTCGAACCCTCGGATTGGCCAGCGAGGTCACGTGGGAACGCGACCATGGGGATTGGTCCAGGGAGCGACATCGCTGATTGGCCAGCGATGTCATGTGCGCGTTTGGCGCCCGATTTAGTGAGTTCGGCGAAGTCTTCAAGGAAGACAGTAAGTTTGTAATGGTTGTCCTTTACCTTGTTGTTTAACTCTGTATTCAAATATTGCGGCTGCAATAAACTTCTTCTACAACCAACAAGTTTCGGATTCGCCATATTGGTGACCCCGAGCCGGGCACACCGGAGTCAAGCGCCGGAAGAATTAATCTTCCGTTGTTTTGGACGCACGCACCGCAAGCTTGGTTTATCCACACCGAGGCTCAATTTCATATAAAGAAGGTGACGGACGAATCCACGAAGTACTACTACCTCGTCAGCGCTCTATCGCCGGACACAACCAAGTGCGTGATGCGGTTCATCGTGGATCCACCTGCGGAAAACAAGTACGAGGCCATGAAGAAAGTATTACTGCGAACCTTCGGGTTTAATAAGCATGGTGGTGCGGCAAAACTTCTGCACCTACCAGATCTTGGAGACCAACTGCCTTCCGTCCTCATGGCCGAAATGATGATGCTAGCCGGTGAGCATACGGATTGCCCTATGTTCGAACAGGCATTCTGCGAGAAACTCCCCGAGGATGTCCGACTGCTGCTCACGGATTGTTCTTTTAAGGACCCCGAAGCATATGCAGCGAAAGCGGACGAACTCATAGCGGCAAAAAACAAGGCAAGTGGTTCGATCAACAAAGTCTCGACATCAGTGACCATGCCACAGCGACGGCAAGATGGCGCCACGTCTCCCGCCAATTCTCCGAAAGCCCGCCAAAAAGATCCGCACAAGCGCGGCTGGTGCTATTATCACCTACGATGGGGTAACGAATCCCGCAACTGCCGTTTGCCTTGTACCTTCGCGGGAAATGCCTCGGCCGATCGTACATAGGGGCAGTTACGATTGGCCAGAACCGGCGCCTCTATGTCCATGATCGATTCACGGACACAGAATTTTTGGTAGACACGGGAGCCATCGTCAGCATAGTGCCGCCGACCGACCTCGAAACCAGATCGGGTAAGACAGGTCCCACCCTCATCGCGGTTAATGGTAGCCCAATTCGCACTTTCGGTACACGGAAGATGTCCCTTGTGTTAGGCCTCCGCACGTACGAATGGCCATTCATCATAGCCGACGTCAAACAAGCGATCCTGGGCGCAGATTTTCTCTGGGCTTTTTCACTGGTTCCTGATGTCCGCGGTAACGACCTCCGACCCTCCGCCGAAGATGAGCACGTCGCTCTGACAATCGCCTCCTCGCCCAGCCCTACTGTCCAGGCCGTCGTCGCGGCCCCCGACTCGTATGCTGCGATTCTGGCAGAGTTTCCGGAGCTGCTCGTCCAACGTTTTGACACGCCTTCGGCTAAGCACGGTGTGGTCCATCACATCCGCACCGAAGGCCCTCCCGTTTTCGCTCGGGCCAGGAGACTACCGCCAGACAAACTGGTGGTGGCAAGGGCGGAGTTCAGGAAAATGGAGGAAATGGGAATTGTCCGTCAGTCTGACAGCCCGTGGGCCTCGCCGTTACACATGGTCTCCAAAGCATCTGGGGGGTGGAGATCATGTGGCGATTATCGGCGTCTCAATGCTGTCACCACGGCTGATCGCTACCCCATACCGCACCTACAGGATTTTTCATCTGGGCTGGAAGGAGCGGTGGTGTTTTCCAAAATCGATTTGGTGCGAGGATACCATCAGATTCCGGTGCGACCGGAGGACATACAGAAAACTGCAACAATTACTCCGTTCGGGTTGTTTGAATGGTTGCGTATGCCTTTCGGTTTAAAGAACGCGGCACAGGCTTTCCAGCGACTGATGGACCGCGTGGGACGGGGTTTACCGTTTTTGTTTATTTATTTAGACGACATCCTGGTAGCCAGCCCCTCCGTGCAGGAACACCAGGCCCATTTGCGGACCGTGTTCCAGCGGCTCCAAGACCACGGGCTCATAATCCAACCCTCCAAATGTCAATTCGGCCTTCCTGCTCTTGATTTTCTAGGGCACAGAATTACGCCTGCCGGCGCCTCCCCTTTGCCCGAAAAGGTGGAGGCTATCCGGGCATTTCCTAGGCCCACCACAGTAAAAGGGCTACAGGAGTTCGTTGGCATGGTTAATTTCTACCATAGGTTCGTTCCGGCAGCTGCGCGAGTCATGCGCCCACTCTTCCAATGCCTTGCAGGGAATCCGGTAGAGTTGTTGTGGTCCCCGACCGCTGAGTCGGCTTTTACAGCAGCTAAGGCAGCCTTGGCAGACGCCACCATGTTGGTCCATCCGAGCCCCTCCGCCCCCACGGCCCTGACGGTTGACGCCTCTGACGTGGCGGTGGGCGGGGTCTTGGAGCAGCAGGTCGGTGGCCATTGGCAGCCTTTAGCGTTTTTCAGCCGGCAACTAAATTCGGCCGAGCTGAAGTATAGCGCATTTGACCGAGAGATTCTGGCTCTCTATTTAGCTGTTCGTCATTTCAGGTACTTCCTCGAGGGCCGCCCATTTGTGGCCTTTACGGACCACAAACCATTAACATTTGCTTTTTTGAAATTGTCTGACCCATGGTCGGCCCGCCAGCAGCGGCACCTGACTGCTATCTCCGAATTTACCACCGATGTCCGTCATGTCGCGGGTAAGCTTAATGCCGTTGCTGACGCCCTGTCTAGACTTGCTTGTTCCCCTATTTCGGCGGTGGACTGCGAAGTGGATCCCCAGGAGCTTGCGGAGGCACAGCTTCTGGCGGATACCGTTTCGGCTTACCGGTCCACCACTTCGGGATTGAAGTTGGCCCAGGTAGCTTGTGGGTCGGCGGGCACAAAAGTCTGGTGCGATGTTTCTCTTCCCCGTCCCAGGCCGGTAGTACCGCCCTCCCTTCAGCGCCGGGTTTTCGATGCCATTCATGGGCTGGCGCACCCATCCATCCGCTCCACCTCTGCCTTGGTAGCAGCGAGGTTTGTCTGGCATGGCCTACGGAAACAGGTGGCGTGGTGGGCACGTTCCTGCGTGCCCTGTCAGACCGCTAAAGTCCAGCGCCACGTCCAGCCCCCCGTACAGGATTTCGAGGTCCCGGCTGTTCGTTTTTTCCACATCCACGTGGATTTGGTCGGGCCCTTGCCTTCCTCCCGGGGCTACACCCACCTCCTCACGGTGGTGGATCGGTTCACCCGGTGGCCAGAGGCTTTCCCATTGTTTGATATTTCGTCAGCGTCTTGTGCTAGGACTTTGGCCCTTCATTGGGTAGCTCGTTTCGGGGTCCCGGCAGTTATTACCACTGACAGAGGGCCACAGTTCACTTCGTCCCTCTGGGCCGCGCTTGCAGAACTGTACGGGTCCAAGTTACAACCCACGACTGCATATCACCCCCAGGCAAATGGACTCGTAGAAAGGTTCCACTGCCAACTTAAGGCGTCCCTCAGTGCAAGGCTTGAAGGCCCAGACTGGGTAGACCAGCTCCCTTGGGTTCTGTTGGGCATCCGGACTGCTCCCAAGCTAGATCTCGGTGCGTCGTCCGCAGAGCTAGTATATGGCTCGACACTTCGAGTACCCGGAGATCTGTTTCCGGACCCTTCAGACCAGCTGCCTACAGTCCCATCAGTGTTAGCGTCCCTCCGGGAACGGGTGGGCTCCCTGGCTCCAGTTCCGACTTCACGTCATGGGTGTCCCATGGTACATGAACCGCCTTCCCTGAAGGACTGTGAGTTCGTTTTTCTGCGAAAAGATTCCCATCGCGCCCCGTTGCAGAGGGTCTATCAAGGACCGTTCCGGGTTTTGCGTAAGGGAACGGCTACCTTCACCTTAGACATGGGCGGCAAGAGTGAGCTCGTCTCGGTGTCCCGGCTAAAACCTGCCCATTTGGACCCGGATCAACCAGTCCTGGTCGGTCAAACCCCTAGGAGAGGCCGACCTCCGTTAGTTCCGCTCAGTCCAGGACCCCCCGTTCCGACAGTTCCTCCAGGACCCCCCGTTCCGGCAGCTCCTCCAGGACCCCCCGTTCCGGCAGCTCCTCCAGGACCCCCCATTCCGGTAGTTCCTCCAGGACCTCCCGTTCCGGCTGTTCCGTCAAGTCCGGAACCCCCGGCTCCTGTGGTGCAGGCTGTCCCTCTCCGTACTCGTTATGGTCGCGAAATCCGGCTCCCTGCTAGGTTCCGCACCTCGGGTTCTGGGGGGGGTCATGTAGCGACCATAGAGAATGGTCCAGGTCGTCGAACCCTCGGATTGGCCAGCGAGGTCACGTGGGAACGCGACCATGGGGATTGGTCCAGGGAGCGACATCGCTGATTGGCCAGCGATGTCATGTGCGCGTTTGGCGCCCGATTTAGTGAGTTCGGCGAAGTCTTCAAGGAAGACAGTAAGTTTGTAATGGTTGTCCTTTACCTTGTTGTTTAACTCTGTATTCGAATATTGCGGCTGCAATAAACTTCTTCTACAACCAACAAGTTTCGGACTCGCCATAATAGCTTAGTTTAGTTTAGAGATACATCATGGTAACAGGCCCCTTCGGCACACCGAGTCCTATTGATCACCCGTTCACACAAGTTCCACTGCCTACGCACTGGGGGCAATTTACAGAAGCCAATTAACAAACAACCCCATGTGCAGGAAGGAACAGTAGACTCTGGTTTACACCGAAGATAGACACAAAAAGCTGAAGTAACTCAGCGGGTTGGGCAGCATCTCTGGAGAGAAGGAAAACCCACATGTCTTTGGGATGTAGGGGGACACCGGAGCTGCTGGAGGAAACCCATCCAGTCACAGGGAGAACGTGCAAACTCCAGGCAGACAGCACCCATCTGGGTACAATTAGTCCGCATCATGTTTAGGTCATGAGAGCAACGATCAGCCCGACCGGAATGGCAAATCTAAAGCCTGAGTCCTGGTTGGAATTAATGGGGAGAGATGTCAGCTCTTGTCAAGGTTTTTGTTTGCACAAGTTAATTTTAAGCCCTTTTACCTGTTTGATAGAGCCCAAAAGGAAGACCTGGTGACATCCATTCAACAATAGCTTGACACGTCCCATTAGGAGAAGTCCCAGACCCTGCCCTGCCCCATGGAGTATTGTTCAACTGGTCTTAAACAGACACATGGTTCCTTATCTTTATTTTCCAGCTTCCAAAGATTTTTTTGAAAGTCCCCTGCCCAATGTTAGGTTAGGATCTTGCAGCTCTGAACTCTAAAACCGGCCCTCCTTCCATAATTGAATGTTTTTAACCTGTTCAGTGCCGCCCCCGAGTATACTCGGGTTAAGACCAGTAGTGAACAAAATACTTGGCAGTGAACAGATTAAAGCAGATACAGTTACGGTGAGACCATTTTACCTCTTTCTGCACTGTACCTTTCCCGCAGAGTCCAATTTCCAGCCAGTCTGCCCAGCTTGCAGACTTACATCGCAGCAGCTGACTAATGCAATTCCTCAGCCTCAGATTGTACAGTTACATATTATCTCAAAAGCTTTTTAACTCAGAGGTTGTAAAATGACAGAATCACATTGCCAGCAAATCTATCACTGACAAAGCGAGAATAACATGTTCATTTGGTAATGGATAAGATGGTGATGACAAATTACGTTTGTAGAAATACGCGAGAGACAAGCACATATATTACTTCCTTTGTCCCGTGGGCCAGGAGGTGAACACTTTGTGAAATCTGCCCTGGTATGGGGCCTTCTACAAACATTTCTCTGTTCTCTCTGTGTGTCTCCAAGATGGATGCCTGCTTCTCCAAATCAGTAACTGAGGCAGACACAGAGTGCTGAAGTAACTTAGCAGGTCAGGCAGCATCTCTGGAGAAAATGGATAGGTGGCTTTTCAGGTCGGGACCCTTCTTCAGATGGTCCTGACCCAAAAGGTCACCCATCCTTCTTCTCCAGAGATACTGCCTGATCTGCTGAGTTACTCCAGCACTTTGTGTCCATCTTTGGTTTAAACCAGCATCTGCAGTTCTTTGTTTCTACATAGAAACTGAGGCAGTTATTTCACCTTCTATCAATGCTGCTAATGATGTACGTGTGGACTAATGGAAATCCTAATGGATATGTTGCACTTTCATGATAATCTTCTAAGTGATGATGCCTCAGAAGAAAACACCACAAATGTTACAAGTTAATTCCTCCACACCTCCTAACATGCAGTGAATCATCTTGTCAGGCCATTCAATATTCAATAAGAGGCTTTTGTATTTACACCAGACATATGCAATGGAATACTTTATTGTCACATGTGACAAGGCACAGTGAAATTATTTGTTTGTATACACAATGTATACAAATAGTGGTCATCTACGGTGCTGACAAAGTTACAAAGTACGCCTGCTCCTCCTTTGTTCTCCCCCCTCCACCCCACAGCAGTTCCCTATGCCGGGTCCTCCATTGTTCTTCCCCCCCTCACGGTGGTCCCCCCCCGCACCGGGTCCTCCTTTGTTCTCCCCCTCCCCCCTCCCCCTCCCCCCTCCCCCTCCCCCCCTCACGGTGGTCCCCCCATGCCAGGTCCTCCATTGTTCTTCCCTCCTCACAGCGGTCCCCACACGCGACTGAGTCCTCTCCTCAGGCCCCCGTGGTGTCGACCCGGGCCCCAGCCATGAGCTCCGTCGGCTGCTCCACCGACACGGGCTCTGACCCGCGAGGCCCCGGCCTGGTTCCAACCCAGGCTTCTCCGGGGCCATTCGGGAGACATCAAGACCGTGGCACCTCAATAAAGGCCTCAGGCCTCAGGCCTGGTGGAAAGCCTCAAGGATAAATAGTGCATTCACCTGGGCCTTATGGTGGATTGGCCAGGGAGGGTGTAGAAAAGATTCAGAGGAATACTCATGGTCCACAGTGCACAGAGGCGCAGCACTAGAGTTGATGCCTGACAGCGCCAGGAACCCAGGTTCAATCCTGACTACAGGTGCTGCCTGTACAGAGTCTGCACATTTTCCCTGTGACCATGTGGGTTTTCTCTGGGTGCTCCGGCTTCCTCCCAAAAGCATGCAGGTTTGTGGGTTAATTGACTTCTGTAAATTGCCCCTAGTGTGTAAGATGCGAAACTGGAATAATGTAGAACTATTGTAGGGGTGATTGTAGGTCAGAGCAGACTCATTGGGCTGAAGGGCCTGTTTCCATGCTGTATCTCTAGACCAAACTAAACTAATCTAAACTAAACTAAACTAAACTGAATTAAATGGATAGGGCAGATGATCACAGTTGTTGTCAGGAGAAATATTTAATAGGCAACTGAGTGGAAAGACGTCCACACTCCACACAGAGGGTGGTGGGTATATGGAACAAGCTGCCTAAGGAAGCTGCAGAGGTGGGTATAATTACATTCCATAAAAGATGTTTGTACAGCTATATCAATAGGAAAGGTTTAAAGGCAGATTGGCCAAATGCAGCCAAATAGGATTAGAATATATTGGTCAGCTTTTGGGTCAAATGGCCTGTTTCTGTGCTACATAACTCTATGCATAAAAAAATGACAGCCAGCCAGTTACTAAGTAGGAACACTTAATCTCTTTGAATGTCTCAAGGATAAATCTTCCACTGTCAATTCGCAGTAAATGAGATTTCTCATTTTGTGTTCTCACCTCGTGAGGTTTTGCACGGGCCACACAACAACAGATTGTCAACCCTTTGCTCAGCAAGGATTACCAGCACCATAAACATTCATTTCGTACACACTCTGTGTTTGTATTTCCTAGTGTGTCTGTTGCAGTGTAGAGCTTTAAACTTCTACCTTTCTGCGATCGTCATGGCTGATGCTAATATTTATATCTAACGATCAGAAAAAAAATCATACGGAAATCTGTTCTTCTTCTCGTTCAGTTGCTGCAGTTCATTTCATACCCCTGGCAATCCGGATACCCATTTTTCTTCTTAAAGTAATTTACTTCTCTAAGCTAGTGACAACAACAAATAAGATGAGACAGCTCTGTCTGGAGGGTGTGGGTTATTGATTGCCATGCATTGTTTCTGCAAATTGTATTAAAATACAGCTTCCATATTCCACTCTCCAACATTATCAGAGCAGAACGTTTTGAGATTGAAGATATTTAAAAACAATTTGGTTCATGCAAATTTAAATGTGTACCATGTCGAAAATCTAGAGATTTTTCCAGAGAATTTTCCTGTCTACCATAAAAATAGGGAAGTAGGATTTATGACCCTCAGATGAATAATCTGTCATTCTGGGTGTGTTATTATGTGCCATTTATAATTGTAACCCTAAAACATAGAATTATTGTAAAGAAATTAATCAATGCCAGTGCGTTTATGCTTCAAACAATCATTTTCCCTCCTCACGTCATCTAAGCACAACAGCAAAACCTTTCATTTCTGTTATCCTGAAAAGACACAAAATGCTGGAGTGACTCTGCAGGTCAGGCAGCATCTCTGGAGAACACAGATAGATGTGTTTCAGTACCTGAAATGTCATCTACCCATGTTCTCTAGGGATGCTGCCTAAACTGCTGAGTTACTCCACCATTTAGAAACAAGTCCTTGTTTCTACATTTATTTTGTCCTGTTGTTCTCAACTGACTTCTCTTTAACATATCTTGGTCATTTTGGTTTAGTTTAGTTTAGTTTAGTTTAGTTTAATTTAGTTTAGTTTAGTTTAGCTTAGTTTAATTTAGTTTATAGATACAGCATTGAAACAGGCCCTTCGGCCCACCGAGTCTGCACTGAACAACAATCACCCATACTCTAGTTTTATCCTACTTTCTAGGGACAATTTACAGAAGCTAAGTAACCTACAAACCTGCACAGCTTTGGAGTGTGGGCGGAAATCAGAATACCCAGAGAAAACCAACACGGTCACAGGGAGAACGTATAAATTCCATACAGACAGCACCCGTAGTCAGGATCGAATCTGGGTCTCTGGCTCTGTAAGGCAGCAACTCTACCGCTGCATCACCATGCTGCCCACAAGAAGGAAAAATCAAAGGAAAGGGAATGGCCTAGGTGACAGGCATCTTCCACAATTCTTCAAGACCTCCTGATGCAACACATCATGAAGATGGATCGGATAGAAGGAAGTCATGAGCCTGTGATGGACTGTACTGTCTTCACCACTCTTTGCAGGTTCATCCAAGCAGTTGACGGACCAGTTTGAGATGATTGTTGTCAGAATACGTTCTAGACAACATCCATCGACAGTTGAGAGAATCTCCTCTGATGCCCAAGAAGGTAAATTGCTGGTAATTTGGATGCCTAGGAACTTGAAGCTGTCGACCATCTCTACACCAGCTCCATTGATGAGGACAGCATTGTGTTCACCCCCTCGGATCCTCAAGTCAACAACCAAATCTTTCATCTTGTGTAGGAAGGAACTGCAGATGCTGGTTCACACCGAAGATAGACACAAAATGCTGGAGTAACTCAGCGGGGCAGGCAGTATCTCTGGAGAAAAGGAGTAGGTGAGATTTCAGGTCGGAACCGTTCTTCCGACTGAAAGCAGATGTAAGGCATGGGAGTGGAAAATAAACTGGAGGTGAGAACAGGCCAGAACAAATCAAAGCCGGCTACAGATGACCCCAGGAAGGGTGGAGCCCATAATGGTCCACACTTGGCTAGGGAAGATGTGATAACAAGAGAGATACAAGGATGTGACCAGTGGAACAGGCAGGATGACTAGGGTGGGTGGGGAGGGGGGATTGAGGGGAGAGGAGGGAATGCAGGAGTTACTTGAAATGAGAGAAATCAACATTCATACCGCTGGGTTGTAATCTGCCAAGCAAAATATGATGTCCTGTTCCTCCAATTTATATGTGGCCTCACTCTGACAGTGGTGGAGGCCGAGGACAGAAAGGTCAGTATGGAAATGGGAAGGGCAGTTAACATGTTTGGCAACCAGGAGATCACGTAGGCCAAGGCAAACTGAGCGTAAGTGCTCAGCGAAATGATTGTCAAGTCTACGCTTGGTCTCGCCGATATATAGGAGCCCACACTGGGAGCACCAGATGCAGTAGATGAGGTTGGAGGAGGTGCAATAATCTTTCATCTTGTTGAACCAGGTCCATGGGCAAGACAGTAAAGAGTGCAGCCATGTTTGTGGCCAGCTATAAGAACAGAGGTGCATTCAGGAACCTGGGATATATTGTGATTGGACATGTGGGAAGGAGTTTGGTTGTGCATATGGGAAAGTATGTACCTCGGAATATGGGCAGACCCATTGGAACGCGTGTAGGCAGGAGCAACAGTTGCAGTACAGTTTATACGTGTTTTCTATATATCTAATTTTCTACTGCAAGGGAGATTTTCAACAAATATCTCACCTTATTTCTGCATATGCCAATAAACTCAACTTAACTTGACTTGAGGTAAGAATGTGAGTTTAGTTTAGAGATACAGGGTGGAAACAGGCCCTTGCAGCCCACCGAGCCCACCCTGAGCAACGATCACCCACACACTATAGTTCTATCCTATACACTAGGGACAATTTCCAGAAGCCAATTAACCTGCAGCCCTGCACGTCTTTCTTTGGAATGTGGGAGGATACCAGTGCACCCAAAGAAAGCCCACGCCATCATAGGGAGAACGTACAAACTCCACACAGCCAAAAGCCACACTCAGGATTGGACCCTGGTCTCTGGCTCTGCCGTTGGACCACTGTGCCGCCATAGTTGCTACAGTAAGGAATAGTTACGTTGAATGGTGAGACTGCAGGTGAAGGAATCTTGAGCAAATGTCAAAGTGCTGGAGGAACTCAATGGGCCAGGCAGCATCTGTCGAGGGAATGAGTTAGGTTGAATGATGCGGATGCTGAACATGGAGCAAAAAATAGAAAGCTCTGTGTCTGTGGTGGAATGAAGGGATAGGGGTTGTTTGTCCACAGTCTAAATGAACCAGTTGGGCCAAATTTGTTTTCTTCTGTAAGTATTTTGTAATCTGCTGTAATACTTCAAAACCTTGATTCACAAAATGAAAAAAACGAAGAGCTCAAAATTAGTTCTTTCTACTTATTAGGCTTTATTAGCACAGTATTCTTAGAGTGGTTCTGTATTTTCAATTCATTAATATACTTAATAAATCTTTGGAGAATTCGTTAAAATTATTCAGAAAGCATTAAGGTTTCAAGTAGTGTTTTCATTAAATTTTATTGGAGTGCTGATTTTTGTGGCTAATTGGAAAATGTACTTCTGGTGAAGTAAGTGCATGTTGCTTAAATTCTTACATTTTGCAAGTAAACTAGGCAACCTTGCACACAAAGCATTTTATACCATTCCTCAGCCTTCACAGCAAAGATTTGCCTTCTATCGTATGCATTAAATGTGCATTGCAAGATTCAGAATCAAAGGAAGTTCATCTCAGGTGCGAAGTAATTTTATGCTTACAATGGAATGCATTCTTCTCAGCCTTGATTCAAGTAAGGCAGATAATTTAATCTATGATACCATGGAAATATTTAAAATCACACTCAAATACAAATTGCATGAAATGTGGCAATAATACTTGTACTACAGTTCTTCTCCAAACTCAATCTAATGAGTGTATTTCAATAGACCTAGTTTCTTCCTAAAGCAAGTTTAACAACAATGTTGTCAAGATGGAGAGGTTGCATGGAAGATTTACGAGGATGCTTCCTGGATTCGAGGGTGTGAGCTACAGAGTGAGGTTGAGCAAGCTAGGACTATATTCCTTGGGACGCAGGATGATGAGGGGTACAAGATCCTGAGAGGAAAAGATCAGGTACACGTACACAGTCCTTTGCCTCTCTGAGTCAAAGTCATAGAGTCATAGAGTGATACAGTGTGGAAACAGGCCCTTCGGCCCAACTTACCCACACTGGCCAACATGTCCCAGCTACACCAGTCCCACTTGCCTGCGTTTGGTCCATATCCCTCTAAACCTGCCTTATCCATGTACCTGTCTAACTGCTTCTTAAATGTTGGGATAGTCCCAGCCTCAACTCCCTCCTCTGGCAGCTTGTTCCATACACCCACCACCCTTCGTGTGAAAAAGTTACCCCTCAGATTCCTAGTAAATCTTTTCCCCTTCACCTTAACCTTATGTCCTCTGGTCCTCCATTCACCTACTCTGGGCAAGAGACTCTGTGCATCTAAGGGGTAACTTTTTCGCACATAGTATGATGTGTGTGTATGGAATGAGCAGCCGGGGGAGATGGTTGAGGCAGGGAAACGTTTTGACAAGTATATGGATTGGTTGGAGGGATATGGGCCAAAGGCAGGCAGGTTTGATCGTGTAGATGGGACTTGTTGGCCAGTGTGGGCAAGTTGGGCTGAAGGAATTGTTTCCATGCTGTAAGACTCTATGACTCATTTGATGGCACTGGGCCTCTACACACTGGAGTTTAGAAGAATGAGGAGGGGACCTCATTGAAACTTATCAAATAGTGAAAGGCTTGGATAAAGTGGATGTGGAAAAGATGTTTCCACTAGTGGGAGAGTCTAGGACCAGAGGTCAGAACCTCAGAATTAGAGGATGTTCGTTTAGGAAGGAGATGAAGAAGATTTTCTTTAGTCAGAGGGTGGTATATCTGTGGAATTCATTGCCACAGAAGGCTGTAGAGACCAAATCAATGGACCAAATCAAACTATGGCAGAAATAGATAAATTCTTGATTAGTATGGGTGCCGCGGGTTATGGGGGGAAGGCAGGAGAATGGGGTTGAGGAAGAGATAGATCAGCCATGATTGAATGGCGGAGTAGACTTGATGGACCGAATTGGCAAATTCTGCTCCTATCACATGAACTTATGGACTTATGAACTCTATGACTATGACTATTTTCAGAAGGGTCCCGACCCATATTATCACCTATCCATTTTCTCCAGAGACACTGCCTGACCCTCTGAGTTATTCCAGCTTTTTTATGTCTATATACTAGATCAAGTGGACCCGTTGGGCCCAAACCACTCCTGCATTGGTGCAGCACCCTCTCCTCCCCCACTTCCCCTCCCCACTCCCCCCCATCTCCCTCCCCTCTCCCCTCCCTCCCCCATCCCCCTCCCTCTCCCCCTCCCTCCCCTTGCCCTCCTCACCATCCACCTACATCCACTCCTCCCTCCTCTCCCTCCCCCTCTCCCCCCTCTCCCTCTCCCCACCTCCCTATCACCCCCATCCCCCTCCCCCTAGTGTTGCCTCTCTTGCATTGGTGAGCACCCTCACCTCTCCCACTCCCTTCTTCCCCACTCCCTTCTCCACCCCACATCCCCCTCCCCTCTCACCCCTCCTCCCCCTCCCTCCACCCCCCCTCCCCCTCCCTTCCCTCCTACCCCTCCCTCCCCACTACCCCCATCCCCCTCCCCTCCCCTCCTCCACCCCATCCCTCTCCCTCCCCCACCCCACTACCTCCCCGCCTCCCTCTTCCCCCCCCTCCCTCCCCCCATCCCTCCTCCCTCCCGGGAGCAACCCGCGGTTGCCGTAGCAACCTGCCTCCCGGCCTTGGCAGCAGCCATTCGTAGAGCAGGGGTGGTGGGGGAGAGTCCTGTCCCATCCCGGTGCGGTGGGTAGATGGCAGCGGCTTTCCCACTGTTGCTGAGCCGCTGAACTCTGGGCAGCGTGAGGAAGGCACTGATCTGGACGTGGAGAGGAGTGGGGACGGGGGAGCCGAGGGCAGCCCAGTGCCAGGCCCAGGACTCGGCCTCCACCTCCACCAACGCCCAGCCTCACCGCCGCTGCCGCCTTTCCCCTTGGCCCACCGGCACGTGGTTACCTGGTTACGTCTAGGCCCAGGCCCAGGCCCAGGCCCAGGCCCAGGCTCCCATTGCTTCCCCCGGTACCAGGCCTGGCTCTCCCGCCCCCAACGGAGATCAACGGAGCCCCAACTGCGTGGAATTTTAAACTTTAAATTGTGAATAACTTTTAAAATATAACACTGATTTCAATGAAACCTATTCCATAGGACCATGGGGCGACAGTGAGTAAGATGGGCCTAAAATTGTCACTCTATCATGTACCGTTTTGGCTGTAGTTCAGGAAAATGCGAACAAACAAGAATTTTAGTATATAGATTTTCTAGCTAAACATGATAATTGCAAAAACCCTTGTGGCAGAATTATTTTAAAAAGCTACTTAAATATAATTGTCATTAGTATTGTCCAATGCTGTTCCAAAGCATTTACAGCACAGAAACAGTGCGTGCATGTCTGTTATATTTCCTTCACAAGACCCTTTATCCTCCTTCTTCATCTGTCAACTGAATCTCTGAACTGCGAAGAGATTCACCGAAATTGCTGAGGCACCATTTGGATGAAAACGGTGGCCTTTAGCAGCATCAGCTGTCTTTCTGTGGGACAGAAGCTGATTAAAATGTATTGTGCAAGGATTACATGTCACATTAGGTTACAAGACTGTGAAGGAATGATCTCAATGAGCCTAATTACCTCAGTCTGTTTGCCTATGGGAGCTATGTTTGCATGCAGCACCTAAGTAATGGGATCAAAATCTCTTTTATCTGTAGCTGTAATAATCCTTTATGATATAAATTTGACCAACGGCAAAGCAGTTCCCAATAGAAAATTGTCTATGAAATAACATTGTTCTTGACTGGGCTCAAATCAGCTACTTCACAGAAAGGTCAGGGTGAGCAGAAACAGCTTATGGGGTGGCAGATATATGGGACAGCAAAGTGGACCAGCAGGTTGAGCTGCTGCTTCAAGGTGCTGAGTCCTGGGTTCAATCCTGACCTTGGGCACAGTCCACATGGAGTTCGCAAGTTCTACCTGTGACCACATGTATTCCATTTCAGTGCTCTTCTTTCCTCCCATATACCAAGTTCCTGTGATTTGGTACATTTATTAGATTTTACTCTTTAGAAATACAGCATGGAAACAGGCCCTTCGGCCCAACGGGTCCGCGCCGACCAACAATCGCCCCGTACACTAACAATATCCTGCACACTATGGGCAATTTACAATTTTACCATAGTTAATTAACCTACAAACCTGCCCGTCTTTGGAGTGTGGGTGGAAACCGGAGCATCCGGGGAAACCCAAGAGGTCTCAGGGAGAACGTACAAACTCCGCATGGACAGCACTCCAAGTCAGGATCGAACCTGGATACTCTGGCGCTGTAAGGCAGCAACTCTACCACTGCACCCTTGTGCCACCCCTGTTTATTGGTCAATGCAAAGTATCCATTTTGTGCAGGAGAGTGATGGAATTTGTGGGGAATTGATGAGAATGTGAGAAACAAGGAACTGCAGATGCTAGAACCTTGAGCAAAAGACAAAATACTGGAGTAACTCAGCAGGTTAGTCAGCATCACTGCTGAAGCATAGATGCTTCAGACCCGAAACATCGCATGTACATGTCCTCCAAAGATGCCGCCTGACCCGTTGGGTTCCTCCGGCATTTTGTGTTTTGATGAGAATGTGGAAAGTGTATAAAATATTGTTTTAATTCGAATGGGTGGTTGAAGATTGGTGCAGACTTGGTGGACCAAAGGACCTTTCTTGGCACTCCAACATTCCCCCCTCTGAGAAGGTGACAGAGGTTGGTCTCATACCTGACCCATACTCAAATTATGGAATGCTTGCAGTTCATAGAGTCATCGAGTGATATAGTGTGGAAACAGGCCCTTCGGCCCAACTTGTCCACACCCAGCCAACACGTCCCAGCTAAACTAGTCCCACCTGTCAGCGTACGGCCCATATCCCTCCAAACCTGTCCTATCCATGTACCTGTCTAACTGTTTCTTAAATGTTGGGATAGTCCCAGCCTCAACTACCTCCTCTGACAGCTTGTTCCATACACCCACCACCCTTTGTGTGAAAAAGTTACCCCTCAGATTCCTATTAATTATTTTCCCCTTCACCTTGAACCTATGTCCTCTGGTCCTTGATTCCTCTACTCTGGGCAAGAGACTCTGTGCATCCACCCGATTTATTCCTCTCAAGCTTTTATATACCGCTATAAGATCACCTCATATCCTCCTGCGCTCCAAGGAATAGACACCCAGCCTACTCAACCTCTCCCTATAGCTCACACCCTCTAATCCTGGCAATGCTTGTAAATCTTCTCTGAACCTTTTCAAACTTGACAATATCTTTCCAATAACATGGCGCCCAGAATTGAACACAATATTTTAAATGCGGTCTCCCCAATGTCTTATACAACTGCAACATGACCTCCCAACTTCTATACTCAGGAAAGGCACAAAAAGCTGGAGTAACAGCGGGACAGGCAGCATCTCTGGAGAGAAGGAATGGGTGACGTTTCCGGTCGAGACCCTTCTTCTATACTCAATACTCTGACTGATGAAGGACAATGTGCCAAAAGCCTTTTTAACCACCTTATCTACCTACGACTCGACCTTCAAGGAACCATATACCTGCACTCCTAGATCCCTCTGCTCTACAACACTCCCCAGAGGCCTACCATTCACTGTGTAGGTCCTGCCCTTGTTAGACATCCCAAAATGCAACACTTCACACTTCACTGTGTTAAATTCCATCAACCATTCCTTGGCCCACCTGGCAAATCGATCTAGATCCTGTTGCAATCTTTCACAACCATCTTCACTATCTGCAAAACCACCCACTTTTGCACATCAGCATCTTTTGTACCACGTGGCAATAAACTGACTGAACTAACATATGCCCTTTGAAAGAGGTATCAGTTTAGTCCCACTCCTTTGTCCTGCCCCATTGTCATGCTATTTGTTCACGTCCCCATTAATTTGCTTCATCACAGCGAATGGCTGTGTAAAGAAAAGTTCAACAAAGCTCTGTATTTTCTGAGTATTCCAAATCAATCTGAAGAAGGGTCTCAACCCGAAACATCAACGATTCCTTTTCGCCAGGGACGCTGTGTTACTCCAGCTTTTTGTACCTATCTTCTATTCCAAATCAATGTTCTTTGCTCTCTGCCACTCAGTCAATCAAACCAGCTTCTCGGTTTCTTCTGCCCCCATGGGGTGTGAGCATTGTTTTTGCAAGGATTGTGCTTGATGCCCACCCCCATTTGCCCATGAGAGGGCGGTAGTGAGCTAGTTCTTTTGAAGGTGCCCCTGCAGTGCTGTTGGAATGGTAGCAACATGGACAGCCATTTATCATGCCTCATGTGCAGGAAATTTGTGCTCCGCAAAGTAAGATAAAGTTTGAAAAGCTATAAAGAACTTTATTAATCTAAGCACTGCACAACAGAGCACATACCAAGGCCTTGGAGAAGGTGCAGAGTACATTGAGCAGAATGGTAGCAGAGATTTATTTACGTGAATAGACTAAAAACTGGATTGTTCCCCCTGGAATACTGAAGGTTAAGAGAAAATTTAAGAAGCTTTCAAAACCATGAAAGGTTTTGATGCAATAATACAGCAGTGCCAGAACAGCCCCTGCCCATTACTGTGGGAAATGTCTCAATCTATATACTAAAACTCTCGTTTCCTCACTTGTTCCTGAATTACAGCCAAAACAGTACACGATAGCACGACAATTTTAGGTCCACCTTACTCACCATCGTCCCGTGGTCCTATGGAAGAGGTTTCATTGAAATCTGTGTTATATATTTTTTAAATTATTTACATTTTAACGTTTTTTTAAAAACGCATGCGCAGTTGGGGCTCCGTTAATCTGGTACTTACGTCAGATGGCCGCCACATCCGCACGTGCGCAGAACAAACGCGTCCGCGCCTGCACAGTTCAGGCCCGTTGAGCAGGGTCGGCCACCTGTCTCTTGGGGGCGGGTTTGCCGGCTCCGTAGCGGCGGGAGCGCCAGGCCTGGTGCCAGGGGAAGCAGCCGGAACCTGCGCCTGGGCCTGGACGTGACCGGGTAACCGCGAGCCTGAGGTGGGCCAAGTGGAAAGGCGGCAGCAGCAGCAGCGGCGGAGAGGCCGGGCATTGGTGGAGGTGGAGGCTGAGGCCTGGGCCTGGCACTGGGGCTGCCCACTGCTCCCCCATCCCTGCTCCTCTCCCCGGCCGGCTCAGTGCCTTCCCCACGCCGCCCAGAGTCCAGCGGCTCAGCAACAGTGGGAGAGGGGGGAGGGGGAGGGGGGAAGGGGGAAGGGGATGGGGAGGGGGAAGGGAGGGAGGGGGGAGGGAGGGGCGAGGGAGGGAGGGGGGGACGGAGGGGGAGGGGGAGAGGGAAGGGGGAGTGGGGGGAAGAGGGAAGGAGGGAGTGAGGAGGGGGGAGTGGGGGAGTAGAGGGTGTTGCACCAATGCAGGAGTAGTTTGGGCCCAACGGGTCCACTTGGTCTAGTAGAAACTATAATCAAGAGAGTTTACGTACAACATTCATTCAACTTGCCAAAGCCATTTGAGAAAATGTTTTTAAAAATGGACAGGATCCTGATTTTTATGACTAAATTCGAAGAATACAAGAGCAATGAAGTCATGATGATTATTTGTAAAACATTTGCTTGGATATGACTGACATATTGATGTCAAAAACACTTTTCGAGAAATTTCAAGACCTTAAAGAGGATGCAGAAGAAATTTATTGGATTAAATCTAGGAATGGGGGACTTTAGTTACATGACTACACAGGAGAACTGGCATTGTCCTCCCAACAACAGATGAAGCTGAGAAGAGATATGATGGGGGTATTTATAATCATGAGGGGTCTGGTAAGAGATTGGAAGAGGGAATGTTCCCATTGCCAGTAGGATTAAGAAATAGAGGGCATTGAATGAGTCATAAAGTCATACAGCGTGGAAACAGGTCCTTCGGCCCAACTTGCCCACACCGCCCAACATGCCCCATTTACACTAGTCCCACCTGCCTGTGTTTGGCCCATATCTCTCTAAATTTATCTTAGCCATGTCAAAATGTTTCTTGAACTTTACTTTAATATCTGCCTCAACCACCTCGTCTGGCAGCTCATTTCATACACTCACCACCTGTTGTATTAAAGGTTACCCCTCAGGTTCCTATTCAATCTTTCCCCCCTAACCTCAAACCTATGTAATCTGGTTCTTGATTCCCCTACTCTGGGTAAAACACTCTGTACGCCTACCCGACCTATTCCTCTCATGATTTTGCACACCTCTATAAGATCACCCCTCATCCTCCTGCGCTCTGAAGAATAATGAACTAGGCTGCTCAACCTTTCCCTGTAGTTCAGCCCCTGGAGTCCTGGCAACATCCCCTTAAATCTTCTCTGCATCCTTTCCAGCTCAGTCCCCACTACTCCCCAGACAGTGGATTAAGTCACCTAATCTCCAACTACATCGTAAAAACATATTTGATCACGTCTCTTTTGGTATTTTTGTCAATCAACTTCAAACTATCTCCTCTGGTTCTTGCCCTTCCACCATAGGGAACTGTTTCTCCCTGGCTAGTCCAAGTAAAAACTTCATGATGTTAAATATCTCTATCATAGTATCGCTTATAACAAGAGGAAGACTTTCAAATGTAAGATGTCAAGAGGACAGGGGAAGCATGTTCCTGTTCGGGTGAATGAAGGTTTAGGGAAGCCAGAATGAAGAGAGATGATGAGACACTGGTCAGGAAAAAGCAGGAGGAGTATGTTAAATGTTTGCAGTTCGGACCAAGTGAATCCCTCACCTGTCACAGGGAAAATGTGCAAACTCCACATAGACAGGTCCTGAGGTTAGGATCAGGCCCAGATCTCTGGTGCTGTGAGGCAGCAGCTCTATCAGCTGCACCACTGTGCTGCCCATTGCCAATGTATCTCTACAGTCTAAAGTCTAATGGATGTATTCCTTTACAACATAGGAGGTTGAAGACTAACTTTATTGAGGTGTACAAGATTATGAGGGGCATGGAGAAAGTGAATGCTCACAGTCTTTTTTCCCCAGGGTAAAGCATTCCAAAACTAGAGGGCAGAGGGTTAAGATGAGAAGAGAAAGAATTAAGAGGGGGGTAACTCAAGGATAACCTTTTCACTCAGAGCGTAGTTCATATCAGAAATGAGCTGCCCAAGGCAGCTAGAGAAGTAGATACAATTTCAACTTTGAAAAGACAGGATGGGTTTATGGGCCAAATGGGACTATGCCAACTTGGACAGCATTGACTAGTTGGGCTGAAGGGTCTGTTTTCATGTTGTACATCTCCGTGACTTAATGCCCCAATTACTTCTCTTTCCCTGTTCAAAGAAGAGTACCTCTTGTTTCTCCAGACTTTCCAAGCAACTACGACCCCTCACACTTGCAATCAGTCTATTACATCGTATCTCTCTCTATTCTCTTCAAGTCCTTGATTTTCTCCTTAAAGTGCAATGCTCAGAACTGGATACAATATTCCAGTTGAAGTTGAGCCAGCCTATTACAGTATAAGCTTCATTCATATTTCCTTACTTTTCTATTTCATGCCTCCCTTTCTAAAACAGTGGATCGTCAATTGCTTTTTAACCATTCTCTAAACTGGTTTTGCCACATTCAATGAACAATGCACACATCCACCTGGCTGCATAAAACTGGGCCTTTGAATTTATATTGGGAAATTTTCCACATTAACAACTAGATGCCATTGTTGAGGCTATGCTAGAACTGCTGTATTATTATTACATCTAAAACCCTTCATGGTTTTGAAAGCCTCTTAAATCTCACCTTAACCCTCAGTGCACCAAAGGGAACAATCCAGTCTTTAGTCTAATCATGTAAATAAAATCTCGACGACCATTCTCTTGGATCTCCTCAGCATAATCTCCAAAGCCTCGGTATGTGTTCCTCAGGGTAGCGCTGAGGATTAATGAAGTTTTCTTTATTTCGAAAAACTTTATCGCAGTTTGCTGAGCACAAAATTCATACATGTCAAACGTTTGAAGCAATGGTCCGTGTGGACTATTCAACACTCTATCTGCTGGGAGTGAAGATTTGTCCAGCAGAACTGGTCAGCCTTGCTGGGAGAAGAGACAGATTAGTGCTAATACAAAGCAGATTGACTGGAATTAAGCACAAAACCCCACCAAAGAAATCAGACATTATATACAAAAATGAGCTGATAATCTTCCAAGATAAATTGTCACAAGTTACAGGTGTTCAATTTGGGGTTTAATTTGAAATAATTTCCTGACAAACATCAACAAAAGCAATATTGCAAGACAGTGCAATACCTGGCACTGAGCAACAGTAGGTGACAGTAGCTTGTAGGTTTATAGAAGATTAGATACGGCGTGTCAGGTTGATAAGACTTTAAAAGAAAGCCTATATTCTGTTTCAAAAGGTATAAAGGAGCAATGAGGAGCAATGACCTCATGAAGACCTCAGCTTTTTCTTGGAGCTCAGTGCACAATACCAGGCTCCACATTAGTGGAAGGAGGGCTTCGTTATTGATTCATTTGGATTTGGCTAGAAATAAGGACACATAAACAGGAAGAAAATCTTTTCAATTATTAAACTAGAGAGAATAATTCATATCTATTACTATAATTATGAGCAGCTAAATTAATAGGCTTGGCAGGCTGTCAAATGATTAAAAATATATAAACCTCTCTGACAATCAGGAATATTCAAAAACAGTATGGAGTCCAACATTTGTGCTAAGTAGGGGAATTCCTGAGTAGCTCTTAGGAAGTTCAGGATTTGCTTTTTTCCACAAATTTGCCTTTTAAAATAATCTATAAAAGATTACACCAGCACTATCTGACACACAAGGGACAAGTTACAATTTTACCAAAGCCGATTAACCTACAAACCTGCACAGCTTTGGAGTGTGGGAGGAAACGGGTTTATCCGGAGGAAACCCATGCGGTCACAGCGAGAACGTAGAAACTCCGTACAGACATCAACCATAGTCAGGATCGCAACTTCATCACTGGTGCTGTAAGGCAGCAACTCCACTGCTGCACCACTGTGCTGCACCACTGTGCTGCCTCTCAGCTCTTGTGACATTTGTGACAAATGTGACATTTACACATCCTCACAGAATGATTCCAGTTTAACAATAGAAATTGCGGAGGTGGATAAGCTATTCAGAAAACAGAAAAGCTGGAAATCTCCAGGACCAGACAAGGTTTCCCCCTCTACCCTCAAGCTCTGTGCCAAACAACTGGCACAGATCTACACAGACATTTTCAAACAGTCCCTACAAACCTGCACTGTCCCTGCCCCCTTCAAGGTCTCCACTATTGTCCCTGTACCCAAAAAGACAAGGATCACTGGTCTTAATGACTACAGGTGATGGCCCAGCTGAAAAACATCATAAACCCCCTGCTGGACCCCCTGCAGTTTGCATATAGGGCCAATAGATTGGTGGATGACACAGTCAATCTCGGCCTGCAGTTCATCCTCCAGCACCTAGACCACAAGGGGACCTATGCCAGGATTCTGTTTGTGGACTTTGGCTCTGCTTTTAACACCATTGTGCCAGAGCTACTACACTACAAACTCTCCCAGTTGACTGTGCCTGAACCCCTCTGTCAGTGGATCATCAACTTCCTGACGGACAGGAAGCAGCATGTGAGGCTGGGAAAGCACATCTCGGACCCGCAGACCCTCAGCATAGGAGCTCCGCAAGGCTGCGTACTCTCCCCTCTCCTTTACTCTCTCTACACCAATGACTGCACCTCCACAGACTCCTCTGTCAAGCTCCTCAAGTTTGTGGATGACACTACCTTAATTGGCCTGATCCAGGATGGGGAGGAATCTGCCTACAGAGGGGAAGTGACACAGCTGGCGTCCTGGTGCCATCGCAACAACCTGGAGGTCAATTCTCTCAAGACAGTGGAACTAATTGTAGACTTTCAAAGAGATCCCCCTCCCCTCCCCCCACTCACCATCAACAACACCATAGTCACATCTGTGGAGTCATTTAAGTTCCTTCGAACCATCATCTCCAGGGACCTTAAATGGGGGGCCACCATCGACTCCACAGTCAAAAAGGCCCAACAGAGGATGTACTTCCTGCGGCAACTGAGGAAACACAATCTGCCACAGGCAATGATGGTCCAATTCTATACTGCTATCATTGAGTCCGTCCTCACCTTCTCCATCATGGTCTGGTTTGGCTCAGCCACCAAGCACGACATCCGGAGGCTGCAATGGATCGTTCGCACAGCTGAGAAGGTTGTTGGCTGCAACCTTCCCCCCATTGACAAACTGTACACTGCAAGGGCCAGGAAGCGAGCGGGCAAGATCATCTCTGACCCCTCTCACCCTGGCCACAAACTCTTCAAAGCACTTCGCTCTAAAAGACGACTCCGGACTGTCAAAGCAGCCACAGCCAGACATAAAAACAGCTTTTTTCCACGAGTGATAGTTCTACTCAATAACCAAAGTCTGTAGTCTCTTTTTTGCTCTGGTTTATTTTCACCCACATGTTTAGACCATAATGGTGTATCCTTATTATTTTGATGTGGTTATGCTTTATTCTTAATTGTTAACTATGTTTGTGTTGTCATTTGTGAGCGGAGCACCAAGGCACATTCCTTGTATATGCATACCTGGCCAATAAACTTAAACTTATTCATTCATTCATTCATTCATTCATTCATTCATTCATTCATTCTATATTATCAAGAACTTGAAAACCTGACGGATACAAGGTGGTGCTGGAAAAGTGGCGACTCTTTGTGTACTATCTCTGTGTCTGAAGAAGGGTCTCGACCCGAAACGTCACCCATTCCTTCTCTCCCGAGATGCTGCCTGACCTGCTGAGTTACTCCAGCATTTTGTGAATAAATACCTTCTGTGTCATCCACTATTCTTACAGTACATTCATTGCACTCTTGGACTTATGTATGATTGCCAATTAACATACACGTCTTTGGGATGTGGAAGGAAACCAGGGTACCCGGAGGAAACACACGCAGTCACAGGGAGAACATGCAAATTCTGCACAGATCTCACCGGAACCCAGGTCTCTGGCACAATGAGGCAGCAGCTCCACCAACGAAGCAATTGTATGCAAAATAAAGAATTAAAAATTACCCCTGGTGTGTAGGGAGTGGATGGGGAAGTGGGATAACATAGACTGGTGTGAACGGGTGATCAATGGATGGTGTGAACTCGGTGAGCCAAAGGGCCTGTTTTCATGCTGTACATTAAAGTACCATTGACCATTATCACGGTGATCATTGTGTTTCGACAACAAACCACTGCAAGGAATTTCCGGGTCATTCATTTGATTGAGTGAGTTCAGCCAACAGTTCGACTTGTATTGACTGTCACTGATCCGATGGAGTTGCCAGCGTTCGGAATTAAAGTCATGAATGAAAATAAGAAAGATGAATTTTATTTAATTTAAAATTTTAAATTGCGTTTTCCACTATTTATGATTTTACAACTGTGGTGCGTTATTCACCCATTGCACTTGTTCTTCCTGGTTAACGTGTTATTCACCCATTGGACTTGTTCTGCTTGGTTAAGCTCTGGAATCACGAAAACCACCTTTTTTCTTGTTTTATTATTTGCATTTGGATATCCAGCATCAATTTGAATGTTTTGTCAACTTGCCACCTCCTTAGTAGGGTAGGTAGATGGGCTAGATCTCTCAATGTATTGCCTTTTGCCATGATACCCTTTTGTCGTTTCAGTACATACTATGATTCCTGAACACAATACTAACTTCAAGCAATCACACTGTACCACTTGGGTGAATGCTGTTTAACTGAAGCATTTGATGAGGACTTACAGGGATGCCTTTCAATAAAGGAAACTTAATTTCAATCTGCCCAATATCAGTAACATAGATTGAGTGGCGAAATATGGAATGAAAGATGTTCGTGGAACATTTAGTAATGTTGCTATCCAGCACTATTTATTTAAATTGCAATCTGCAATTTGCAACATCCCTTTATGTGTATATTAATAATTTGTTTTTGCATTTGTCCAATAAGACGTGTAACCTTTGCATGGGTAAGAGACGCTCTCAAGCTCAAGCAATGAGAAATTAAATTGGATTAAGTGATGTAAATATTCAATTTGACTAAAAACCATTGCTGGTGTGGAATGGTTATTAAAATAGATAAATATACTTGCAATCATGTAATGGTAATAATAAATGACAAGATGTGTAATCATTTCGATTTTGACACAGTGGGATCTGTTTTAATGGCCAAGTTTGCTTTAAACTGTAAGAGTCTCCGGAGTGGTAAGATCTAGAATAAATGAGTGCTTAATTAATTACTGCCCAATTAACGCCCAGCAATGACTCACCTTTATCGATGCAAGGCTGCTCATTGTTGCATGGAGGGGGCTTAAATTACCCGTTTGTTACTCCTCATCATAACACCTCCCCTCTCTGGTATGCATGTCATACCTAGTTTATCTGTCTGGACAAAACTCAACTAAAGCAAAAGGAGCAGGTTTGTGCTTGAACAAATGCTGAAAGTCAGTATTGAGTGTTACTGTGAACAATCACAACCCCAGAAGAATAGCTACTGCCAACTGCGTGGACAATACATTATCCAGAAATAAGGCTGGCTATAAAAAGGACAATTTTAACAATTTGCTCCAAAGCTTTTAGTCAAATTGCAATGGTCTACTTTTTTTGGGTCCCCATAGATAATAATCTCTAATGAGCATTTTAAGTTCATCCTTCCGTTTTGAGACAATATGCTGGAGTAACTCAGCGGGTCGGGCAGCATCTCTGGAGAAAATGAATAGGTGAGACCCTTCTTCAGACAGAGTCAGGGGAGAGGAGAATTAGGGGTATGAAAAGGTACAGAACAAATCAGAGCTGGCAACGAAGACCAAGGAAAGGTGAAACCCACAATGGTCCATTGTTGGCTGTGGAAGAGGTGATAACGAAGGGATATATGGATACAAACAGCGAAACTACCAGGCTGACTAGGGTGGGGGGAGGGATGGAGAGAGGGAATGCAAGGGTTACTTGAAATTAGGGAAATCAATATTTGTACTGCTGAGTTGGAAGTACTCTTCCATTTGTTCAGTTCAAAATAGGAATAGCTGTCTGACATTTGGTATGTTTCAATATATTAAGATTCTTTGATTTGGTCTGTTTATATTTTGCGCTGGCTTTTATTGCTGCTTTGTAGCCAGGGAGATTTGATGATGGTCTGTGAATAGGGGTGTGGTTACAAGAGGAATTTTGTGCTGAGTGTTTTGACAGCACATTTAGAATAGTTGGTTGTAGAAATCTATTAGGAATGGACAAATGGAGCCTCTCGGCTTCCCCTCTCCTACTCGAGCGACATGGCGGTGCAGCGGTAGAGTTGCTGCCTTCCAACACCAGAGACCTGGGCTTGATCCTGACCACGGGTGTATTAGTACAGAGTTTGTACATTCTCCCTGTGACTGCATGGATTTTCCCCAGGTGCTCTGGTTCTAATGTATACCTCATTTTTGCCTCCATCATTCCAAAGATGTACAGATCTGTAGGTTAATTGTCTTCAGTCAATTGTAAATTGTCCCTAGTCTGTAGGATAGTGCTAGTGTATAGAATAATCCCTGGTCAGCGCGGACTCGGTGGGCCGAAGGGCCTGTCTCCACGCTGTACAAAAAGTACAATAAGTAAAGAATCGTGTGGTGTTATTCTCTGAGGATACTGCCCAGATCTTCGGACCGAATACCTCATCGCCGGAATTCACCAACAAGCACTGGGACCTTGCTTAACTGGCAGTAAGAAGAGCCCTCCCAGTCAGAGCCTTACACCCATTGCATGCTGCCCTTGGGATGGCCGTTATGGAGAGAAGATGGTTGTCCACCTCTTTGTAGAGTGTGGGTTTGCTAAGACAATCTGGAGAGAGATGCAAGTGTCCTTGTCACCGTTCATCCCGAGCAGCTACATAACAGAGGACTCTCTGATTCCCGGGCTGTTCCCAGGGACACACCAGGAATTACGTCAAGTGCTGGTGGAAGACCATGGATTTGTTAAGAGACACTCTTTAATCTGCCAGAAACTTTGTTTTTTCAGCACAGCGAGATGTCCTTCAGGGAATGCTGCCAACTGGCCCATTCCAGGCGAACGTGCTGAGGGATGCACCAAAATTCAGTGCAGGCAATGCACTGGTTCTGAGGGGGAGGACCACAGTTTGGGGTTCATTGAAGGGAAGGGAAGGAACATCATTGAAAAGAATGAACATTATCCCAGGAGACCACATGGCGGGCTGATGCAATGTGCAAAGAACAAGAGAAGTGCAAACACTACTGGCTATAACACTTGCAATATTGAATGTGTAGATATACTAAGAATGTACTAAGAGTTTTGCACAGTTTTTGCTTTCTTATATATTTTTTATTGCGTGCAGTTCTGGTTGCCCCTTTACAGGATGGATGTGGAGGTTTCAGAAAGGGTTCACAAAAGGTTTACCAGAATACTGTCTGGATTAGAGGGTATTAGCTGTAAAGAAAAGTTGGACAGACTTGGATTGTTTCTTCAGTAACATCAGACGTTGAGGGGAGACCTGATAGAATTATATAAAATTACGAGAGGCATAGATGGGGTATACATTAGAACCAGAGTAAAAATGATTTTGCCAGGGTTTTGCCATAGTAGAAATGTAAAGGGCGAGAGGGCATAGCTTTAAGGTGATAGAGGCAGTTAGAAGATGTACTGGGCAATGTTTTTTACAGAGAGGGTGGTCAGTGCCTGGAATGCACTGCCAGGAGTGGAGGTGACGTCAGATACAACAGTGGCATTTAGGAATTTTTTAGATAAACATATGGATATACAGGGAATGGGGGGATATAGGTTACATGAAAGCAGAGGAAGTTAGTTTAACTTGACATCATGGTGGGCTCGGACATTGTGGGCCAAAGAGCCTGGTCCTTTCTTTTAAGCTTTAACTCTTCCATATTCTGGCACAGTGCATCCGACAGATTCTGCAAAGTCTGCAAACCAAATCCTTTTGCAAACAACTGTTGAAATCAATTAACCGCAAATGTACAATGATGATTAGACCCAGAATGTTTAGGCACTAAAAATCTCTGAAACAGGCAGGGAAATAGGCATAATAAAATTACAAAAAAGGCATGAAAAAGGCTGTTATTGACAAAAAAAAAGGCAAGTATTCCCACCACCAAAATATGGTTAAAAATGATAATATAAAGGTCTACTACATTAAATGACCAAAGTTGCCTGGTTGCACATAATTACTAGCATTTAATTTTTTTTATCTGGTGTTAAACTATGCCGTCTGTCAGACAGAATATGCTTCAGTTGTGAAAAACTTCTTTCTACCCCAGCTGAGATCACTGGTGCATACCCGAAACAAGCTACAGACTCAATATTCATGTCGATATCTTGTGCATAAAAACTACCTTTGAGAACTTTAGCTAAGTATTTCTTCAAGATATTTTTAACCTAAAATCACTCTCTCACATTTTCATTGTATGTCTTTACCTACATCGCCAGGAACTTTATGAATATCGTCAGTTACTTTGCTGAAAACCTGCAAGTTATTCACTAATGTTTCACCACGTTTCTCAAGGGAAGTGATAGCTTGTGGGAAATTTGCAAAATTAGGAGCAATAAACACAAGATCGCAACCTGACTGCAGCAGATTCTTCTTCTTCAAAACAGTTGACGATTTCTTTTATCTTTTCAAAATTTGCAACATAGTAGAGTACAGCAGAGAGCCATGTACCCCACCTAGTCAAAACAGGCTGAGGAGGTAGCGGAATCTCGGGTGCCATCTCCTTGAACAACCGGAAACGTGACTTGCTTTGAGGAAGATTTTCTTGACATTGGAAACTAGGCGATTGACATTTGGAAACAAGCTACGTGTGTGCTCAGCAATTCTATGGAGTCCATGAGCTAAGCATGCCAAATGCAACATTTTGGGGAATAAAAGTTTAAGAACACAAGTACCTTTTTTCATGTAGGGAGCTGCATCAGTCACAAACAGAAGAACATTCTCGTGTTTTATACCTTCTGGCCAAAGTACAACAAGTGAAGATGTAAACAACTGAGCAATAGTTGAGCTGTTTGACTTCTCCAATACTTCTGATGTCAACAAATACCCCTTTGATGGTTGACCTGCCTCCAATGTACCGATGACCACATTGGCAACATATCTCCCCGCAGCATCGGTTGTCTCGTCTATTGAGATCCATATTTTGTTGCATGCAACTTCATCTCTAATTTTCTGCACAACAATGTTGAAGTTGGTGTCAACATAATTTTTCCGTAATGATGACTCGCTCAGTATATGTTCCTCTGTGTATTTCTCTAAAAAACCTCTGAGAGATTTGTTTTCCAATTTCCACAGTGGAATTCCAGCATCAATGAATGCCTTGCACAGATCACTCGAAAACTCAGATTTGCGACTGGAGCCAGCAGTAAATGTAGTGAGGAGACAAGCTTGCGTATTTCCCGCCTTCAGTTTCTCTGCCGCCAACTTGTGTTTAGTTGTCTGTACATGCTGGGAGACTAAATATTTCTTCTCATGATTCACTGCTTTCTCACATGCTTTGCAAAACAGCAATCAGTTGTCTGTAGAGAATATATCACTCCCGTACATGCTCACCAAATTGTTCAGTTCTATACAAGGCATTGACTTGACTTTAGGCATTTTGACGCTTGCAGCGGTAGATCCTACAGGAGCAGGGATGCAGACCTATGCAGGCAGGCCAAGTACAAGCTGAGAAGAGGAATCAGAGCTGCCAAGGAAAGATACTCTGAGAAGTTGAGGAGCAAGCTCTCAGCTAATGATGCTTCTTCAGTTCGGAAGGGCTTGCAAGAAATCACAAGCTACAAGAGGAAAACTCCCCACTCCTTGAACATTCGTCAGCTGACCAATGACCTGAATGAGTTCTACTGCAGGTTTGATAAACAGAAACTTAACCCTGAAACTTAACCCCCCTCCCCAAACAACACTTCACACCTACTCACAGCCTGTCTCCAGTTTGAAAAGACTGGACCCTTCCCCACCCACCCCTCTCCAATCATCACTTAACACCCATTTACAGCCTGACTGCAAAAGACTGGGGCCTCGTCCACTGCCCACGAATGAACGACCGATGGTGGCGCCCCCAGTTTCGCCCCAGTGGTGGAAATTTTCTTTTAAGTTACGCTAACACGGCAAAAAAAGGCTGATTTAGGCACTCAATCGTGAAAAATGAATTATCTTGCTGAAATCATCAAAAAGGCATGAAAAGGAACATGGCAAAATCCTGGCTCTAATGATGATTATTTCAAACAGGACAGATTGGAGGGGAGTGGCAGGAAAATCTTTCCAGCTGAGAAATGTTTAATCCTTTGCATTACATTAGCTGAAAAGCTAATGGCCGGTTTGCTGAGTGTAAACCTAATAAAACTGGAGATGCTGGAAACCTGAAATGAAAGCAGAAAATGCTGTAAAAACTCAACAGGTCAGGCAGCATCTGTGGAAAGAAAAGCAGTCAATGGTCTGGCGAAAGGCATTGACTGTTTCTCTTTCGATCAACGCTACCTGCTAAGTTATTGAGCGTTTTCTTTTTTAATCCATTCTGGATGCCAAATCAATATTGCTTGTTGATGGAAGGCACTTACTGCCTACTCTCTGTGCATCTGGCAGGTGAGAACATCTGTATGACTTCTCCATTCCCCGCATGATAAGTGTGGTAGCTCACACCTTAGAGTCATAAATTCATAGAACACAGAAATAGGCCTTTGGTCCATCTTGCTCTTGCTGATTAAGATGTCCCATCTACACTCCTCCCACCTGCCCACATTTGGACCACATCCCTCTAAACCTTTCCTTTCCATGTACCTGCCCAAAAGTCTTATGTTATTATAGTACCAGCCTCAACTACCTCCTCTGCAGCTCGTTCCATATACCCACTACCCTCTTTTTGAAAATCTTGCCCTCAGGTTCCTATTTAATCTTTCCCCTTTCACCTTAAACCAATATCCTTTTGTTCTTGATTTCCCTACTCTGGGTAAAAGACTCCATTCCCCCAGTCTATTCACGTCATGATCTTATACACTTCCATAAGATCCCCCCTCAGCCTCCTGCACTCCAAGGGACAAAGTCATAGTCTGCCCAGCCTCTCCCTATAGCTCATGCCCTCAAGTCCTGGCAAGGCCCACATCAATCTTCTCCGCACTCTTACCAAACTTAGCCCACAAGATAAAAGCAAAGTCCAAATCAACCAAATAACAGGCATTGCACAGCCAAAATGTATATCTGAGTAGTTGCTGCACATTGTTTAGATTTCTGTTTGAAGTTCTTAGAAAAAAAATTCAAATAGTGCAGGAGGCTGAAATTTCTTACCCTTTACAATTGAACTCCCATTCGTTTGTTGGGAAAGTGGGGGTACAAGTGGAGCGCCAGGTGTACGGCAAACTTTACATTAATTCCTGGCTGCTGCTTATCTGAAAATAAGACTAGTACATTTTTAATGTTTTGCAACTGAGTTTCATGCTGCGTGATATAGAATTCCTGAACAATAGGATATACTGCTCATCAAAAGTTGAGAGGCAATCTTTGTGGGTAACAGCCTTTCAGAAGCCGTCCAGTCTGAAGAAGGGTCTCGACCCGAAACGTCACCCATTCCTTCTCTCCAGAGATGCTGCCTGTCTCGCTGAGTTACTCCAGCACTTTGTATCTATCCTCAGGAGATCTGCTCCGATTCCTCACTTTGGTGTCGGGCCAAACCTCAACGTGTATCAGTGAAGATCAAGAATGATTGCAACTTCACTGCGAAATAAAAAGCAGATTTTTATTGGAAGGAGATTGCATTTCAGAGTCTGTCTCATGCTTTATCACTCAAGGTGACCCCTATTGATCATTGACATCTCAATTCAAGTTAAAAGATTTTTCTTTCACTGTTTAACCGGCTTAAAGTAGTGAACATTAAAAAAAACACCAACAATAATGCTTCTTTCAAATGACCTTGCGTACAATGCACGGTCAATGACAATTTCCAAATGATATAACTTCCTGACAGAAGTCGCAATTCTTCCAAGAAGGACTATTTAGTTAAGGTCCCAAGTATCCTGTAAAACATTTGCCATCATCCACAACATGAACTCCAAACTGTCTTGATTGCACTAAGGAATCTGGGCCTTTTTCAATAATATTGGGGGTTTTTAAATTAATCTATTTTTTTAATATTATGTTATCTATGAGCATTGGTTTAGAGGTCTGATGTGCTGCTGTGAGTAAGAAATTCATTGTTCTGTTTCAGTACATACAGTACGACAATTACGCACTCTTGACTCTCTTAACATTTGGCCATTACCTTCATTCCCACAGGACTTATCCATCATGCTAAATATACGTTACATCCTGATGACATTCTTCATGTCCTCGTCGCTAGGGATGGCACAGTGGCACAGCAATAGAGCTGCTGCCTTACAGCTCCAGAAAAATGGGTTCAATCCTGACTACAGGCGTTGTCTGTACGGAGTTGGTATGTTCTTCCAGTGACCGCGTGGGTTTTCGCTGGGTACCTGGTTTCCTCTCACACTCCAAAGACGAACAGGTTTGTAGGTTAATTGGCTTTGATAAAATTGTCCCTAATGTGTAGGACAGTGTTAATGTACGGGGTGGTTGCTGGTTGACATGGACTCGGTGGGCTGAAGGGTCTGTTTCCGTGCTGTATCTCTAAAGTCTAAAGACACAATGGCTGGAGTTCAACACATCTGATAGCCCCGGCCCCCATTGGTATATCTGCATTCCATTGGTTCTTGGCCTCAGGGAGGTGATCAGTGTTATCCTGTTATCCAACAGATGAATATGGAGAATTTTGTAAGCTCAAGTCTGAGGTCAAAGCATGAAAAAATCAGAGGACAAGCAAATGAATTGTAAGCTGACAGCAAAACGGAAATTAGCAAGAAAGTTAAAGATAGCTTGAAATAAAAACAGAAAATGTTGGAAATACTCAACAGGTCTGGTATTTTCTGTTTTTCATTAAAGTATTCCGATACTTGATGTTACTCCAGTTACTGATCCAAATCATTAATTAGTCATAGGCTGTTTCAAGAATCTTTGTCTACTCTGGCTCATGAGACTTTGTTCTCATTGATCTTTAGTCAGACAAATCTTTTGAAGTGTGAAGTAAATTTTTTGCACTTTCACACTGCAGTGAGGAAACAGTGGCAGTGTGATTCCCGGATTATCTCTTTTGGAGAAAATGAACTGTAAGTTCAAATACAAACCAATTAACATTTCTAGCAAGTTAAATATTTAAAAAGTCAGTATCAATGTAATACATTTACATATTGGGGCAGGGAGAACCAAATACTCAATGTGAGATCTATGACCTTGAGCTGTTGCATCTCGATTTATCTGCAGTTTATTGATGCTCCCCGTTAAGCTTCTTGATTGTGCTGCCTTCAGCTGAAGTGAAAGATGTCAGACTGATGAGTGGGAATTGCACAGAATGCATGTCCCACAGCTTGATTGTAATTACTGATACCAATGCCAACGTTGTGGCAAGCTGTGTAGCTCAGTAGTGTCTGTAATGTATGTAAGTGCCAGTATACACTTTGAAACTAACTGTGCCGTGCAGTATAACCCTGATTATTGAACTCTGTCCATCACGGGTACTGACCTCCCCACCACCGAGGGGATATCGAGCAGGTTCTGCCACAAAAAAGCAGCCGGCATTATCAGAGACCCACACCACCTTGTCCATGCTCTCATTTCACTCCTACCTTCGGAAAGAAAATATAGGAAGTTGGGGAATATTCAAGAATAGCTTCATCACAACATAAGGTATCACAAAATGCTGGAGTAACTCAGCAGGTCAGGCAGCATCTAGGAGAGAAGGAATGGGTGACGTTTCGGGTCGAGACCCTTTTTTTTCTACAACAGCATTTTGTGATACCTTCGATTTGTACCAGCATCTGCAGTTATTTTTCTTCATCACAACATACATCAGGCTCTTGGGCACAATATGAACTATGGACTGTGTTTGGTTGCATTAACGACGTCGTTTTTTTTGAATGAGCATTGAGGTTATTAATTTATTGAATTTTTGTTTATTATATATTATCTATGTGCATTGTGTTTACGAACCTGTTATACTGGAGGAAGTAAGAATGTCATTGTTCCATTGTCTTTAACTTTAGACTTTTGACCTTAGAGAAACAGCGTGGAAACAGGCCCTTCGGCCCACCACATCCACGCTGACCAGCGATCACCCCGTACACTAGCACTATCCTACACGCTAGGAACAATTTACAGAAGCTAATGAACCTACAAGCCTGTACATCTTTGGAGTGTGGGAGGAAACCAGATCATCCGGAGAAACCCACCAGGAGAATGTGCCAAGTCTGTACAGACAGCACCCGTAGTCAGGATTGAACCCGGTTCTGTGGCGTTATAAGTTGGCAGCTCTACCTGTGTCGGTACACATGATAATTAAACACTGATATTGACTCTTGACATCATCAATGTTTCACTGTAAGTTACTATCTCCAATAAAGTTTCTGTTCACAGCTTGACATCCATCTAATTACCTATGCTTGCAACAAATCAAAAAGAAAAGCATAAATACGGCACTTACTTTTTGATGAGGCCTCAAGTGGCTGGGAGATTCTGCAGACCAAGAGAGGAGCAAGATAAAAAAAAAAGAAAATGATGGCTGGTTTGACAGATGGATGCATCGATCCATTACTAAGAAGGTAAAAGCAGGACATTTAGAAAATCTTAACACAATCAATCAAGGTCAAGTGGTTTTACGAAGAGGAGATTGTGTTCAACATATTCGCTGTGGTTCTTTGAGAATGCAACAAATAGGCTGGCTAATCTTCTGGAATTTTTTGCGGATGTAACTAGGAAAATTGACAAGGGAGAGTGGTGTACCTCGACTTTCAGAAAGCCTTCGACAAGGTCCCACATAGGAGATTAGTGGGCAAAATTAGAGCACATGGTATTGGGGGTAGGGTACTGACATTGATAGAAAATTGGTTGGCAGACAGAAAGCAAAGAGTGGGGATAAATGGGTCCCTTTCAGAATGGCAGGCAGTGACTAGTGGGGTACCGCAAGGCTCGGTGCTGGGACCGCAGCTATTTACAATATACATTAATGACTTGGATGAAGGGATTAAAAGTACCATTAGCAAATTTGCAAATGATACAAAACTGGGTGGCAGTGTGAACTGTGAGGAAGATGCTATGAGGTTGCAGGGTGACTTGGACAGGTTGTGTGAGTGGACGGATGCATGGCAGATGCAGTTTAATGTGGATAAGTGTGAGGTTATCCACTTATTTGGTAAGAATAGGAAGGCAGATTATTATCTGAATGGTGTCAAATTAGGAAAAGGGGACGTACAACGAGATCTGGGTGTCCTAGTGCATCAGTCACTGAAAGAAGCATGCAGGTACATCAGGCAGTGAAGAAAGCCAATGGAATGTTGGCCTTCATAACAAGAGGAGTTGAGTATAGGAGCAAAGAGGTCCTTCTGCAGTTGTACAGGGCCCTAGTGAGACCACACCTGGAGTACTGTGTGCAGTTTTGGTCTCCAAATTTGAAGAACGATATTCTTGCTATTGAGGGCGTGCAGCGTAGGTTTACTAAGTTAATTCCCGGAATGGCGGGACTGTCCTATGTTGAAAGACTGGAGCGGCTAGACTTGTATACACTGGAATTTAGGATGAGAGGGGATCTTATCGAAACATATAAGATTATTAAGGGATTGGACACGTTAGAGGCAGGAAACATGTTCCCATTGTTGGGGGGGTCCAGAACCAGGGGCCACAGTTTAAGAGTAAGGGGTAGGCCATTTAGAACGGAGATGAGGAAAAACTTTTTCAGTCAGAAAGTTGTGAATCTGTGGAATTCTCTGCCTCAGAAGGCAGTGGAGACCAATTCTCTGAATGCATTCAAGAGAGAGCTGGATAGAGCTCTTAAGAATAACAGAGTCAGGGGGGTATGGGGAGAAGGCAGGAACGGGGTACTGATTGAGAATGATCAGCCATGATCACATTCAATGGTCGTGCTGGCTCGAAGGGCCGAATGGCCTACTCCTGCACCTATTGTCTATTGTCTATTGTAAGGAAGAAGCAGAAGTTATAATGCTTTGTAATTTCCAGAAGGCATTTGGTAAATGCCGCCGAGACGGATATTACACAATTTAAGAGCACACCAAGTCAGTGCATTGTATTGGCAAACTAAGTGAAAAGTGAACTGGAAAAAAAATGGGATAGTCAATAGTCAATAGTCGTTTATTTGTCACATACACATAAATGTGTAGTGAAATGAAACATTACCCGCAGTTGAACAATAAGACCAATAAGATTAATCAATAAAAATGCAATAACACATACAATCACAACTAACACCAAACAAAAAGAAACATCCATCACAGTGAGTCTCCTCCAGTCCCTCCTCACTGTGATGGAAGGCCAAAAATGTCTTTTTCTCTTCCCTGCCGTCTTGTCCCGCGGTCAGGCTGTTAGAGTTGCCACGTCGGGGCGGTCGGGGCTCCCGATATTGAAGCCCCCGCTGGGCGGTGAAAAAAAATCCCGCGGCCTATTTCAGGCCGCGCCGGATGGTGAAAGGTCCGTGGCGGGCCGACCCAAGCCCCGCGATTCGGGGCGGGCGAACACACTGCCTCTGCCGCTGCCGGTGCTCCCGATGTCGGCCCCCATCCAGGGGTCTGCGGGCTTCCGACGTCCACGCGGCCCGCGCCGGAGCCTCCGGAGACGAGTCGCAGCCGCTCCCGCAGCATCCGCAGGCAGCCAGCGCCGCAGGTGGTGAGTCCGGGCCGTGGGCTCTGCGAACCAGAGACCCTGGTGGTCCCAGGTGCATGGCCGGTGGTAGGCCGCAACGGGAACGGAGACACAACACAGAACAAAGGTCGTGTCTCCGTTCGGGAGAGAGAATGTTACAGTTCCCGTTCCCTCCCACCTCCCACCCCCCCACCCCCAAAACATAACATACAACACTACATCATATTAAACTACAATTCAGACAAAAACAACAAAAAACATAAAAGACAGACGGACTGCAGGCAAGCCGCAGCTGCGACGGCAGCGCTGGCTCCTCCTCCTGTATGTGTAATCCTCAGATTGACAATTTGTAACTAAGACTGGGACTTCAATTATCTTCAATCTATATGAATAGACGAAGTATACTGCAACCAAATTGACTGATGGTGGATAAGCAACAAGAGGTGGATAAACAAGTTTATGTTGTGGAAACAAAGAACCTGCACAGTGATACTGAAAGATAAACTGATTTTACAGGAGGGCTATAACGTGCGAAAATGTGAGGTTATCCAATTTGGAAGGAATATTGAAAAAGTAAATTACTACATAGAGAGACGCTATAAAAAGTCGCTGTACAAATGGATCTCAGTTTCCTAACGCATTAAACATAAACAATTACTATGAAGGTACACCAAATAATTTGTAAGGCTAATAGAATGCAGGCCTTCATTGCAAGGAAAATTAATATAAAGATATCAAGTTTTGATGCAATTTTACAAGTACAGGTACTGTGAGATGACATCTGGAGTATTACTTACAGTTCTGAGTCATACAACACAGAAACAGGTCTGAAGAAGGGTCCCAACCCGAATTGTCCCTTATCCATGTTCTCCAGACATGTTGTCTGACCCGCTGCGTTAATCCAACATTGTGTGTTCTACGCAAGATTTTAGCATCTGCAATTTCGTGTTTCAACAGAAACAGGTCAGCACAGGGGTGTATTGGTAGAGCTACTGCCGTACAGTGCCAGAGACCCGGGTTCGATCCTGACTGTGGGTGCTGTCTGCATGGCTTTTGTACGTTCTCCCTGTGACCGCGTGGATTTTGTCCTGGTGCTCCGGTTTTCTGCCACACTCCAAAGACCTATACATTTATAGCTTAATTGGTTTTGATAAAATTGTAAATTGTCCCTAGTGTGTAGGATAGTGTTAGTGTATGGGGTGATCGCTGGTCGGTGCAGAGGGTGGGCCGAAGGGCCTGTTTCCATACTGTATCCCTAAAGTTTAAAGTCTAAAGGTCCTCTGGTCCAACATATCCATGCCAACCAAGATGTCCATGAGCTAATCCCTTTTTCTTGCATTTGGCCCTTTATCCCACTGAAATTTTCTGATTACCTGTCCAAATCTTTTAAAAATATTGTAAATATTGTACCTGCTTCTACCACTTCCTCTGGCTGCTTATTCCACATACCCACCATCCTTTACGTAAAAAACCCATGTTCCCTCAGGTCCCCTTTAAATCTCTCCCCTCTCAAGTTAAACCTGTGCCATTGAGTTTTGGATTCTCCTGAGAAAAAGACTGTGATAATCCAGTTTAGCTGTGTTGCACACGATTGCATAAAACTCCATAAGGTCTCCCCTCAGCATCCTTTGCTCCAGGGAAAGTCTATTCTCTCCAGTATCCCCTTATAACTCAAGCCTCCCAGTCGTGGCAATAATGGTGACCAGAACTGCACACAATATTCCAGGTGGTCTCATCACTGTTTTGCATAGTTGCAACATGATGCCACAGCTCTTGGACTCAACATCCCATTTATTGAAACATGACATTCACCTTCCTTACCACCTTGTCCAGCAGTGTCACCACTTTCAGGGAACTACATACGTGTAGCCCCAGATGTTTCTGTTCTACAATACTCACCAATGCCCTGCCATTTACTGTGTAAATCCTGCCCTGGATTAACTTCCCAAAACACATCATTTCACACCTGTCTGAGTTAAATTCCATCTGCCACTTCTTGCCGGTACTTTGCCTTTTGATCTAGATTCTGTTATAACCTTAGACAACCTTCGTCACTGCTCAGGAAAGAAACGTTTCCGGTCTGAAGATAGACACAAATGCTGGTATAACTCAGCGGGACAGGCAGCATCTCTGGAATGGGTGACATATCGGGTCGAGACCCTTCTTCAGACCCAAAACGTCACCCATTCCTTCCCTCCAGAGATGCTGCCTGACCCGCTGAGTTACTCCAGCATCTTGAGTCTACCTTCTTCACTGTTCAATACACCACCAACTTGGTGTCATCTGAAACTTACTAATTTACCTACATTTTCATCCACGTTGTTAATAGAGATGACCATCAGTGGGCCCAACATCGATTCCTGTGGCACACCACTGTCTTGGGCCTCCAATCTGAATAACAGCCTTATATTACTACATTCTGTCTCCTTACACCAAGCCAAATTTGTGTCTAATTGGCTAATGCACCCTGGATCCAATGTGATCTAACCTTCTGGAGCAGCCTACCACATGGTCCCTTGTCAATGGCCTTGCTAAATAGACAATAGACAATAGACAATAGGTGCATGAGGAGGCCATTCGGCCCTTCGAGCCAGCACCGCCTTTCAATGTGATCATGGCAGCTCATTCTCAATCAGTACCCCGTTCCTGCCTTCTCCCCATACCCCCTGACTCCGCTATCCTTAAGAGCTCTATCTAGCTCTCTCTTGAATGCATTCAGAGAATTGGCCTCCACTGCCTTCTGAGGCAGAGAATTCCACAGATTCACAACTCTCTGACTGAAAAGTTTTTCCTCATCTCAGTTCTAAATGGCCTACCCCTTATTCTTAAACTGTGGCCCCTTGTTCTGGACTCCCCCAACATTGGGAACATGTTTCCTGCCTCCAACGTGTCCAACCCCTTAATAATCTTATACGTTTCGATAAGATCTCCTCTCATCCTTCTAAATTCCAGTTTATACAAGCCTAGTCACTCCAGTCTTTCAACATATGACAGTCCCACCATAAGAGCTCTTAAGGATAGCAGAGTTAGGGGGTATGGGGAGAAGGCAGGAACGGGGTACTGATTGAGAATGATCAGCCATGATCACATTGAATGGCGGTGCTGGCTCGAAGGGCCGAATAGCCTCCTCCTGCACCTATTGTCTATTGTCTATTGTCTTTCGTAATGTTGATATGTTTCAGGACTTTACTATTCTTTCCTTGAGTTCCCTATCTTCCATGACAGATGATATGTATTTATTTAGGACCTCACCTAGCTATTTTGTGCTTTGTCATTTAGAAAACCACACTGATCCTTTAAGGGAATCTTTTGTCTCCCTGTCTGAAGAAGGTTCCCGATCCGAAACGTCACCATCCATTTCTCCAGAGATGCTACCTGACCTGTTGCGCCTATCTTTTGTCTGCCTAGTTGTGAAAAAAAATGTGGTACTGGTCCACAAATTAAATAGCTAAATTGGGGCAATACTAATTTTGATGGCCTTACATAGGAACTTGCAAAGGTTTTTTGGGAGAAGCAGTTGGTGGGTAAAAGGATGTCTGGTAAAAGGAAGCATTAATCTACACTAGCTACTCATTTTCCCTTAATATACTTTAGAATCTCTTCAGAATTTCTGTTACCATATCTGACAAGGATTCTCATGTCTCCTATTTGCCTTCTTGATTTCCTTCCGAAGTGGACTCCTACATCCCTTATAGTCCTCAAGGGATTAACGATCCCATCCAGCCTATGTCTGACATATACTTTGTTCATACCAAAGCCTCACTATCCCTTCTCAACCAGTGTTTCCTAATCCCACCAGTCTTGTACTTCATGCTAACAGGAAAGTGTTGGTCTTGAATTCTCCCTGTCTCAATTTTACAAGTTTCTCACTCGCCATACATCCTTCTACCCGACAACTGCTTCTCCCAAAAAACCTTTGCAAGTTCCTATCTAAGGCCATCAAAATTAGTATTGTCCCAATTTAGCAATTTAATTTATAGACAATAGACAATAGACAATATGTATGCCATTCGGCCCTTCGAGCCAGCACCGCCATTCAATGTGATCATGGCTGATCATTCTCAATCAGTACCCCGTTCCTGCCTTCTCCCATACCCCCTGACTCCGCTATCCTTAAGAGCTCTATCTAGCTCTCTCTTGAATGCATTCAGAGAATTGGCCTCCACTGCCTTCTGAGGCAGAGAATTCCACAGATTCACAACTTTCTGACTGAAAAAGATTTTCCTCATCTCCGTTCTAAATAGCCTACCCCTTATTCGTAAACTGTGGCCCCTTGTTCTGGACTCCCCCAACATTGGGAACATGTTTCCTGCCTCTAACGTGTCCAACCCCTTAATAATCTTATACGTTTCGATAAGAATTTGTGGACCAATGCCACATTTGTTTTCACAATTATTTTAAAACTAATAGAATTAATTGTTTTCCAAATTGAAAGAAGGATGCCCTAGTGAAGGACATAGTTCAAAGAAGGATCACTAGATTGGTTCCTGAGGTGAAGGGATTGGAGTACAAAGAAAGAATTAGCAAGCTGTGCCCATAATAATTGAAGTGTAGAGGAATGGGTTATAATGGAACGTACAGGATTTTGTGGGGATTGTCAGGGGAATTTTGAGAAAATGTATTCTTTAACCAAGTACCTGGTAGAAGGGGTTATCCATTTAAGACAGAGGAAATTGCTCTCAGAGGATTGTAAATATATGGGATTTTCTATTCCAGAGAGCTGTAGAATTGGAATCATTGTGTGCATTCATAGTGGAGACTAATAGGCAATTGAACTTCAAAGGAGCTCAAGGAGTATGTGAAAGTGGAATTGATACCAAGGGGCAAGTTCAATGATCATAGCTCAGTGATAGAGCATTTGACTGCAGATCAAGAGGTCCATGGTTCAAATCCAAACGTCTCCTTAAAAATTTATGCAGTGGGCTCGTTTGTCTAGGGGTATGATCATCGTTTCCGACAGCACAGTGCCGCAATTGTAGACCTGGGTTCAATCCTGACTACGGGTGCTGTCTGTATGGAGTTCTCCCTGTAATCATGTAGATTTTCTCCAGGCACTCTGGTTTTGTCCCACCTTCCAAAGATGTGCAGGTTTATAGGTTAATTGGCCTCTGTAAATTGTTCATAGCGTGTCGGATAGAACTAGTGTGTGGGTGATTGCTGGCTGGTGCAGATTCGGTGGGCTGAAGGGCCTGTTTCCACGCTGTATCTCTAAAACTAAAAAATAAATAAAATAAAACTAATCCTATGATGGATTCGTCATAATTCTACTGATTGGCAGAACAAGCTTGAGGGACTGACTGGCCTATTCCTGCTCCTGTTTCTTATGTTTCCATGTTTTCAGAGGTGAAAGTAGGAGGATATGAGATGGCACATGGTACCAGTAAGATAGTGGCCAAAGCTTTGCATGTGATGTGTTCATGCTGGAAAGAAATTTGAGGTACCTTCACCCCCAACGACACTGCATGTGATAATGCTGGAAGCCTTATGAGCAACGTATGAATTGAGTTTTATTCCAAACAATGTGTTTTATTGAGCTCAGGTTGAGGAGATGACAGTAAGAGGCTGAGATGCTGAGAGGCATCAGCAGGCTTTAAGAGTGAAGGAAAGTGATGGCACTTGACTGTCGCTGGGTCATATGGTTATGTTTAATAACTATGATTTCACACATTTTGGTTCTTTGCTGTGATGTAGATTAAAAATGGCTTTCAAGTCGTACAATAGAAGTTTCTAAAGATAGAATAAACCAAAAGTGCTCACACAATGGTAATGCCTATTTAACCAAGCTTGTGACAGGTACTGCCTCCCAGTTTTTGTTGCTAAAACATCCTTCCACACCAACAGAACTGCAATGAACTTTCTGCTGGCATAAAGGAGGTTATTTTTGACATTGTAAATGTGGAGAACAAATGCTGACTCCCTCTTTCCTCTAATCCAAACTAAACACATTGCAAAATCAAAGTGCCTTAAGAATTCATCATAAATGGCAGACCGTTGTGCTTCTATTAATAAAATTGCAGTTTAACCCTTTCAGTTCTGTACATTAAGGGAAGTATAGTCATAGAGTGATTCCGCATGGAAACAGGCGCTTCGGCCCAACTTGCCCACACCAGCTAACATGTCCCAGCTACACTAGTCCCACCTGCCTGCATTTGGCCCATATGCCTCCAAACCTGTCCTATCCATGTAAACTGATGTTAGTTTTGGAATATGGGAGAGCTGAAGAGAAAGGTCGGTTTTATGGCTCTATCTCAACTCAGAGATGTCTTGTCCTCTGATGTTGTGAATTGTTACACTACAATTATCATGAAAGATCCTATCCATTGAAAACGATTGAGTCAATATCCTGGTGTCCTGTCCCATCAGAGTACTCACACTCACACACTGCTCACACTCAGGAACTTATTGTTCACAATCAGAAAATTCCTGAAAGTAGAACAAACAATGTCCAATGGAGCACAGCCAACATTTTTGAGAATAAACTACCACTGTTACAGCAATCGGCATCACAAAACTGGTCCCTTATTTCCTTTAACAACGGATTTGCTGATTTTCTTTCTCTCTGTATTTTGCTTTAATGAGAAAGGCAAAGCCAAGCTTGGTTAGAACAAGTGGACTATGTATATCTCCCTTGCTCTCAGACTGCCCTCTCCAAAGTGGAATCCAGATTTACACAAGCTTTAACAAAAGCCCAGTGTTCATCGGGAATATTTGGTTTCATACTGAGATCTATTTATATTAAAATGAATTATTTAGCATCTACTGAAAGTGTAGGAAAATAACTGCAGTTGCTGGTACAAATCGAAGGTATCACAAAATGCTGGAGTAACTCAGCAGGTCAGGCAGCATCTAGGAGAGAAGGAATGGGTGACGTTTCGGGTCGAGATCCTTCTTCAGACTGGTTTGTCTGAAGAAGGGTCTCAACCTGAAACGTCACCCATTCCCTCTCTCCTAGATGCTGCCTGACCTGCTGAGTTACTCCAGCATTTTGTGATACCTAGCATCTACTGAAATGTAGCTTTAAAACCAGCCCATCGAGATCACCTGTATGGGGTCTGAAAAAGGTTCTCGACCTGGAAAGTTCCCTGTTTCTTTTCCCCAGAGATGCTGCTTGACCCGCTGAGTTACTCCAGCATTTTGTGTCTATCTTCGGTGTAAAGCAGCATCTGCAGTTCCTTTCTACACAAGTGTATTGAAATTTAATATCGAAGAAGATAGTATGAAATCCACTTTATCCCGTCCACACTAGAAATAATCTTCATCCCTCCTGTTTAAATTATTTTAGGTTTCCTCAGGCTGGGCTCATATATAATCACTCAACATGAAAACAGGCCCTTAAGCCCTCAGTTCTCATTTAGACCCATTTACACAAATTTTACTCACAAATTTTCCACACAATCCCATCAACAGTCAGAATAATTTCTCCCAGGATGGAAAAGATCTAATACTAGAGGGCATGGCTTCAAAGTGAGAGGTGCAAAGTTTAAAGGAGATGTGCAAAGCAGCTTTTCTTTTACATAGAAGGATGGTGACTTTCTGGAGGTGGTGCTGGAAGTAGATATGTTAGTGGTATTTAAAAGACCTTTGGACAAGCATATGCATATGCAGAGAATGGAGGGATATGGGTTTTGTGCAAGTAGATAAGGGATAGTCTTGGTGTCATATCAATAACAGCCTATTTTTGTGCTGTACTGTTCAATGCTCGATATTAACTACTCCCATGATTCCAATACTTAACTCTATTCTTGGCGCATTAGACAGTGGCTAATCAGGCTTCCATAACACATGTTTTTGGGATATAGATAGTGCTGAAGCAGACCGTTTAGTTTAGTTTAGTTTATTATTGCCACGTCCACCAAGGAACGGTGATAAGCTTTTTTGTTGCGTGCTATCCAGTCAACAAAAAGACTATACATGATTTCAATCAAGCCACCCACAGTGTACAGATGTAGGATAAAGGGAATAATGTTTAGTGCAAGATAAAGTCCAGTAAAATCAGATTAAAGATAGTCCGAAGGTCTCCCATGGGATAAATGGTAGGTCAGGACCGGTCTCTAGTTGGTTGTAGGCATGGTTCAGTTGCCTGATACAATTCTCACAACATTCCCCCCACCTTACAATATGTCACTCCTCAAAATTCATATTCTCCGGAGATACTGCCTGAACTGCTGGATTACTCCAGCACTTTGTGTCTTTTTTTGTAAGCCAGCATCTGCTATTCTATGTTTCTACATTGCCTCGTCAAATCTGGTGTTGAGGTCGACGCCAGTGGTCTGTCCACTGTTTTTCTGTACATACACTTTTGTAAGTGGTTCAAACATCTGGCACAGTGGTAGAGCTGCTGCCTTACAGCACCAGAGGCCAGTGTTTCATCCTGAGCACGGGTGCTGTCCGTTTGGAATTTGTGCGTTCTCCCCGTGACCTGTGTGGGTTTTCTCCAGGTGCTCTGGTTTCCTCCCACACTCCAAAGACGTACAGGTTTGTAGGTTAATTGGCTTTGGTAAAAATTGTAAATTGTCCCTCGTGTGTGTCGGATAGTGTTAGAATGCAGGGATCGCTGGTCGGCTGGGAACTCGGTGGGCCGAAGGGCCTGTTTCCATGCTGTATCTCCAAACTAAACTTAATCAAACGGCATTGCCAGGTCATTTCACAGGGATGTCAATGTTTTAGATCTGGAATTGCACACTGGCCAGCCTGGGAAAAGGAAACTAATTTTGCATCCCTGACAGATATCAATGCACTGGAATGGTTTTCACGAGAATCTGTCAGTAATATTTACTTAACTGAATTTCAGTCCCCAGCTCCCACAGAGGGATTTGAACTAATGCCTGCAAACCTTTAATCTAAAACTCTGGATTACTTTTACAGTGACCTACCCACAGAAATTGTCCCAGTTTACATGGCAGGCTGGCAGAATATCAGCTTGAGAACTTGGCAATTAATTTAGTGTCAAGAACAATTCAATCTAGGATAAATAATCCACATAAAATAATAAAAGAACTGTCAGAACCATTAAGGAAATTTGTGGATCCTCCCACCCAATGTTGTGACACAGTCTCGGAACATTAATCAGAGAGAGTTGCACAATAATAGAACAGCATAGTAGCTAAAGTAGATTTCAATAATAAGTCTGTTTTCACTATTCATCTCCAGGTTTGTTTCACTGTATTTTTCCATATGTCACACAATAACAAAGTGGAGGACATTTTGGCCCATCAAGTCTATACTAGCTCACTGAGCAAAGACATTTCCTGTTAATTTTCCCTATCACCTATTCTTCCCGCACTCACCTCAAATCCCGTCAGAGAGTAGCATTCACCTACACAACAGGGGAAGTTTACAACAGTCAATTAATCAACCAACCTGCACATTTTGATAGAAACAAGGAACTGTAAATGCTGGTTCACAAAAGAAAACACAAAGTGCTGGAGTAAATTAAGAGGGTCAGGCAGCATCTCTGGAGAACATGGACAGATGATGTTTTGGGTTGGGACCCTTCTTCAGGCACACTTTTTTAATACAATGGGAGGTAATCCATACGACTGGGAGGAGTGTAGTATTGAAGACTATACTGACAACACGAACTTCATCTGTGACTGTGTAGAAGACTGTGGGCTAAACAAATTAATCCAAGTTAGACACAAAATGCTGGAGTAAATCAGCGGGTCAGGCAGCATCTCTGTAGAAAAGAAATTGGGTTTTGGGTTGAGACCCTTCATATTTTGTCTGCTGGAATAAGTGTCTCAACCCAAAATGTTACCTATTCCTTTTCTCCAGAGATGCTGCCTGACCCGCTGGGATACTCCGGCATTTTGTGTCCATCTTCGGTGTAAACCAGAATTTTGCATTTCCTTCGTACACAAAGTGTTTCCCAACTGGAAGAACTGTGATATTCGCTCCTGGATGAAGTCCAATTCTGTGGAATTCAAGTCTGTACAGGAAATCTACTCACCTGCTTTAAGAAGACCACTATCATCCCAGTGCCAAACACAAACAAGGTAGTGCACCTTAAGGGCTAGTGAGCAGTGGCTCTGACATCCACCATCATGAAGTGCTTCAAGTGCTGGTCATATCCCCCATCAGTTCCAGCCTCCCACTCATGATGAGACACACTGCAACTCACCTACCACCATAATATGTCCATGGAAGACCCCCACCTCCCTGGCCCTACACTCCCCGCTGGAACACATGGAGGACAAGATGCTTACGTCAGACTCCTATTTATTCACAATAGCAATGCCTTCAACACCATAATTCCAACTAACTCATCTCCAAACTCCTGGACTTAAGAGTCAGCACCCTCTCTGCTCTTGGATCTTTGACTTCCTGACCCATGGACCACAATCAGCAAGGACAGGCAACAAAACATCCTCCACGATGATTCTCAATATTGTGCCCCTCACGGATGGGTTCTCAGTTACCTTCCATATTCCCTTTTACACTCATTACTGTGCAGCTAAATTCTGCTGTAACTCCATCTACAAGTTTGTAGATGACACCACCATTTTGGGCTGGATCTTGAACAGTGGCAATACAGAGAACAGACATGAGATAGAGAGCTTAGTGTCGTGGATAGACACAAAATGCTGGAGTAACTCAACGAGTCAGGCAGCATCACTGGAGAAAAGGAATCGGTGACGTTTCAGGTCGAGACGCTCCTTCAGACTGAGAGTTAGGGGAGATAGAAACTAGAGGTATTAAAAGGTTCAGAAGAATCAGAGCCAGCACCGATGACCAAGGGAAGGTGGATCCCACAATGGTCCATTGTGGGCCTTGGAAAAGGTGATGACGAAGGGATAAAGAACAGTGAAACTAGCACAATGACTAGGGTGGGGGAATGACAGCGAGAGAGGAAATGCAAGGGTTACTTGAAATTAGAGAAATCAATATTCCTGCCGCTGGGTTGTAAGCTGCCCAGGCAAAATATGAGGTGCTGTTCCTCCAATTTGCATGTAGCCTACTCTGACAGTGGAGGAGGCCCAGGACAGAAAAGTCGATGTGGGAATGGGAAGGGGAATTAAAATGTTTGGCAACCAGGAGATCATGTAGGGCAAGACGGACTGAGGTGTTTAGTGAAACAATCGCGCAGTCTGCATTTGGTCTTGCCGATATATAGGAGTCCATTAGTATTATGGTATCAAGACAACAACCTCTTCTTCAAGGTCAGCAAAATGTAGAACCTGGTCATAACTTCAAGAAGCTGGGTGGAGTTCATAACCTAGTCTGCATCAATGGTGCTGAAGTGGATATGGTCGAGAGTTTCCATTTTTTGGTGTAAATATCATCAACGATTAAACCTGGTATAACCACATTAACAGTATGGCCAAGAATGTACACCAGCACCTCTAATAGCTCAGAAAATTCGGGAAATATGGCATGACCCAAATGCCTTTCATCAATATCTATAGATGCACCATATAAAACAACCTATCAGGATGCGTCACAACTTGGTGTGGCAACAAGCATTTGTTATACTGAATTTATTTTGAGAGGGCTAGAATACAAAAACAGAGATGTAATGCTGATGCTTTATGAGGCACAGGTGAGAAAACATCTGGAGTATTGTGAGTTATGGGCCTCATATTTGAGGAAGGATGTGCTGGCTTTGGATAGGGTCCAGAGGAGGTTTACGAGAATATTCTAAGAGATGATTGGGTTAACATATGATGACCATTTGATGGCACTGGGCCAGTACTCGCTAGAGTTTAGTAGGAGGAATTTCTTTAATCAGAGGGTGGTGAATCTGTAGAATTCATTGCCACTGATGGCTGTGCAAGCCAAGTCAATGGATATTTTTAAGGTGGAGATTAAAAGGTTCTTGATTAGTAAGGGTGTCAGTGGTAATGGGGAGAAGGCAGGAGGATGGGGTTGGGAGGGAAAGATAGATCAGACATGATTGAAAGGCGGAGTAGACCTAATGGGCCAAATGGCCTAATTCTGCACTACAACTTATGAACTTATGAACTACTCTGCCCAAAAGCCAAAGAAACAGCAGAGAGGTGCACAACCCAGTCCATCAAATAAATCAACTCTCTCCGTCCCTCCCCCACGCTAGTCATCTTGATCGTTGCACTGCCGTCCTGTTAGTTTCACAGTTCGTATCCCTTTGTTATCACCTTTTCCACACCAGGCAATGGACCATTGTGGGCTCCATCTTTCCTGGCTCTGATTTGTTCAGTACCCTTTCACACCTCCAGCTTCCTTCTTCCCTGACTGAAGAAGGGTTTCAACCCGAAACGTCATCTATTCCTTTTCTTTGGAGATGCTGCCTGACCAGCACCTGCAGTTCCTCCTACACATAAACCAGCTTTCCCCTCATCGACTCCATCTACACTTCACACTGCCTCAGCAAAGTAGGCTACATAATCAAAGACCACTCACTACCCTGGTGTTATCAAACTCTTGCATATGTTAAAATGCATCCCATATCTTACCTCACTACAGCACTATTTTGTTATCTGCGCTGTCTTTGTAGTTGTAACCCAATATCCTGTTTATTTTCTCTTTTGCACTACCTGTTGTACTTATGTGTGGCATGATCCACCTGGATAGTATGCAGAACAAAGCTTCTCACTGTATCTCGGTACACGTGAGAATAATAAACAAACACCAATTCTAATATTGACCTGCAAACTCCGCACACCACCAGAGGTCAGGATTAAACCCAGGTCACTGGAGCTGTGTGGCAATGGGTCTATTAGCTTAGTTTCATTTAGAGATACAGCACGGAAACAGGCCCTTCGGCTCACCGAGTCCGCGCTGACCAGCAATCCCTGTACACTGACACTATCCTGCACACTAGGTCCAATTTACAATTTTCACCTAAGCCAATTAACCTACAAACATCTACGTCTTTGGAGTGTGGAAGGAAACCGGAGCACCCAGAGAAAACCCACGTGGTCATGGGGTAAATGTACAAACTCCGTACCGACAGCGCCCGTAGTCAGGATCGAGCCCGGGTCTCTGGTGCTGAAAGGCAGCAGCTCCATCGCTGCGGCACCGTGTCGCCCCCAGGTGTGCCAGTGTGCTAAATGTGTAGCCCTATCTACAGTGTATAATCTCAGCAAAACCCCGACTAAATTGTATCCAAATGTGCAAAATGGACAGTCCCCCTGGCAAAAATCCTGCACAATAGTCGTTATTTGGTTTTAAGTTTATGACTTTATGGTAGAGCAGCTCGAGAAACCTCGCAGGATGTGAACATTACTGGAAACGTCAGCCTTTATTGCCCATCCTTAATGGAACCTAAACTGAGGAGGTCTGCTAAGTCAACTACATTGACGTATTTGGAGTCACATATGGGGCAGTTCGCATAAGGATGGTAGATTTCCTCCACTGAAGGTATATAAGTGAGCAGATAGATTTTTATTACAATCCAATAATTTCTGCGTTACCCTTGCTGAGACTTACTTTCAATTTCTTGAGTTATTTCTTGTTGCTTTATCTGTAAACTGGAGAAGACAAAGGGGGAAATTGACAAATAGATAAATTAAAAATAGATACCTTGTCAGTTATTGGTGTCTAAATTAGTTTAGAGATTTAGTGTGGAAACAAACCCTTTGGTCCACTGAGATGGTGCTGACCAGCGATCACCCATACACTAGTTCTATCCTACACACTAGGGACGATTAAGAGAAGCCAATTCACCGACAAACCTGCATGTCTTTGGAATGAGGGAGGAAACCGGAGCACCCAGAGGAATCCCATGTAGTCACAGGGAGAATGAGCAAACTCCATACGGACAGCATCCGATAGTCAGGATCGAACCCGGGTCTCTGGTGCAGTAAGGCAGCAACTGTACCGCTGCGTCACTGTGCTGCCCTCTACTGCTGCGCCACAGTACAGCCCTACTCAGCCCTCACTCAGCCCCGTACCTTGTACTTAGAAGAATAGACAAGGATTGGAATTTGTCGCCAAGAGTCACTCTGAAGCAGCAGTGCAGATGCAATGAGTTCCATGTGACAGAATTATCATGGAGAATATCATTGATATTCCAAATCAGCACTTCAGAGGTTCTGTCTGTAATGTCCTGGCTGACAAATGGAAAATCACGAGCAGATCACCAATCATTTTTGAGTGGTGTGCAGCCATGCGAGATCAATTCTCAGACATCTGAAAGCAGCAGTACGACTAAAATTGCTGCAACTTTGCAATACAAAGTGCCCTGTCATAGAGAAGAAAGGTTCCAACCCATAATCATAGTGGTACACCAGCATTGATCAAGCTAACATGATGACTGAAACATTTATAGCTGGGATGACTCTTGTGTCTAGCATTGAAGAGTAGTTTGCTCATTGCCCATACTATTAACTTTGCTGTCCATCGTGAGTGGCTCCTAGTGCCTTCAGTACCATTATCTACACTTTAATCCATCCTTCTACACTATCTGCATCTCACCTGCTGATTACTGTCAAAACACAAAGTGCAAGTGCCATTACACCAGGATAAGCACTCAACTAAAGGGCCTGTCCCAGTTACACGATTTTTAAGGCGACTGCCGGCGACTGTCAAAGTTGTAGCAGATCGCCGAAATTTTCTTTTACCCTACGACAATGACCACAACAATGCCGAGTCAGGTCGATACAAGTCACTTTTTTTGAGAAACTAACACCTGGCTAAGAGATTACACCATCTTCGGAAACATCGCAAAATTCCCACGCTTACCTGACCGCCAAACTGTCGCCTCCAATCTACCTGTCAAATGTTCTGATGGTAAATAAATCGATTAAACAAAACTATCTTCTGGTATCTTCAAATGCCTTTTCTTTAATTTAATATTACGTGCTTCTAAATGCATCTGTGACAACCTAGCAAACCTGGGGACAGCATACGACAGCACCCGCAATAAGCTACGATACCTGGCTGCGATTCCCAGCTGTCGCCGAGAAATTTCTAAAAGGTAAATTTTTCCGCTACACGCCGAGATCCGCTACGATTCATTGAAGACTCCTCACGATCATGACCGCGACACCCTGGCGAACGTTCGACGACAGCCTAGTCGCCGGCAGTCGCCTTAAAATTGCCTAACTGGGACAGGCCCTTTCTAAAACCACGCGCAATGCCAAAGTAGATTCTAAACTGCCCATACACACTTATGCTACAGGACATCCATATTCATTGGGATTATCAAGTGGGCACCTCCCTTCGCTGGTGTTTTGTTGAATTAGGCCCACGACACCTCGGGAATGCTCAACGGTTATTTCTGGCATCCCAGAACCACCCCCCTCAATACCTGCTCTCACCACCTATGCAACCATACGCACTCCTCAACAGCTAACTATGTAAGTATCTACTAAGTGAAATAAACCAGAATGGAGCAAGTTCAGATACAGTCCAATCTCTTTTTCATTAAAGCGGGCAGCACGATGGTGCAGCGGTAGAGTTGCTGCCTTACAGCACCAGAAACCTTGGTTCAATTTTGACCATGGTCACTGTCTGCATAGAGTTTTACGTTCTCCCTGTGACCACGTGGGTTTTCTCCGGGTGCACCGGTTTCCTCCCACATTACAAAGATGGCCAGGTTTCTAGGTAAATTGGCTTCAGTAAAAGTTGTAAAATTCTCTGTAGTGGCTTTGAAGCCTTATCCTTGTAAATGACTGGGGGACGATGTAAACATTTTCATTGGAACTACTTGATATAACGATAACTCTGTGTGACCTTGAGCTGGCCGCTGTATTAGTCTTAAAGTGATTGAACTTCTGCCATTAATGTCCGAGCTCATTCATTTTTCCTGCACGTCAAGTGTCATTTGTGCAGGGGGGTGTAGACAAGCCAAATGCTTCTGTGACAACTTGATATTCCTTCTGATCAGACTTGTTTCTTTTTACTTCCTCTGGGATTAAGAAAATGCATCATTAATGAACAGGATACCACCAAGTGTTCTAGATCACTTTTAATTGCCCAAAGTGTCTTCAGGTTAATCTATCCATAACAAATCGTTGTTAGATATGATGTGGAATAATTACCACATGCCTTTGCATCAACTGTTCTAGCAGTGTCAAACTATGAAATATTAATGGATGACTCTCTGATCAAGTTCATAATCAAAAGATCTGTTGGAAACAATTCTCAGCATCATTCTTCCTTCTGAATCAGAAGGTTTGAGTCCAACTGCAGAGACAAGCACAGAGACAGAGATGCTCAGGGTCAGAAACTCTGACCAACATTTATCTCCCATTCAACATCATAACAAAAAACTGTTTGTGAGAGCTTGCAGGGCATAAATAGGCACTGACGTTCCAATTTTACCAAAGTGACTCCAGTTCAAAACTACTTCATTGGTAAAATCGTTATAGAATACCTAAGTCTGGAAAGATATGAACCTTTCTATTCATTCATTCATTCAACTCTCATTCAACACTACCACATAGCAAAAATAGCACAAAGTGCTGGAGTAACTCAGCGGGGTCAGGCAGCATCTCTGGAGATCATGGATATGTGACGTTTTGGGTTGGGACCCTTCTTTAGACTGATTGTAGTGGGAGAGCGCAACAAGGTCTGTCGAGTGATAGGTGGATACAGGTGGGGGGGGTGGTTGATTGGGCGATGGTTGGACAAAGGCCAGAGATGTAAAGACAAAAGGTGAGATAAGGATGTAAAAGGTGTGGTGTGAAGCTAAATTATAGAATATAGGTGGAAGGGGCAGGAGTAAGTGGAAAGGAAATGGGTGCACATCCCACTGTGGCACAGGGAAGAGAGGGGGAAATGGGAAGGGGAGAAAAGTGGGAAGATGTGCTAAGGTAAAATTGGAGAATTCAATCTTCATACCGTTGGGTGATAAGGTAACCAAGTGGAATATGATGTGCTGCACCTGCAGTTTGGCTATGGCCTCACTCTGAAAGGAATATTGGAGAACATGAAAACTCCAGGCCTATGTCCTATGGCGAATGGATTAATTAAAACTGATTTTCTTGTTACAATTGTCAAACTTGTTACAAGATAAATTGATAAACAACTTCATCGTATAGCATTGCTGCACAAGTTTTGAATAACTTAAAAAGTTATTCTCTGGAGAAAGAACCTGTTGCTCTCTATGTGACTGTTCACTGATTCCTTTTCTCAAATTGCAGTTAATCAGACGTATCTAATATGGGACACCAATCAAATTACAGCCGCTGGAATCTGAACCAAAACCAGAAATACTGGAAGATCTCAACCAGTCAAGCAGCATCAGTGGAAGGAAATGTTTCAGATGGATGTCAGACAACTTTCCTCTTTCCACAGATGCTAGCTACATTTTTCCAGCATTTCTATTTTTGTTTGAGCTTTAAGTTGGCATTAGACTCTATTTCCAGATGAAGGTGTATAGTTTGCTTTCTCTATATTTTCTGAAGCTGAGACCAAGAAATTCTTGGCTTTCTTTCCAGACATTCAAGTGTCGAGGCCAAATTTCAATGTTATAGAAAAGAAAAGAAAATACAATATTTGATAATCCTTTGTGGGTCATAGAACACAGAACAGTACAGCACAGGAACAAGCTATTCAGCCCATGGGGTCTGTGCCAAAAATGATGCCAAATTAAACTAATCTCTTTTATCTGGATGTGATCCACATCCCTTGTTTCCCTGCATATTTGCATGCCAAACTAAACATCTCTCAAACACAACTATTATACCAATTTCTAACACTGCCCCTGGCAATACATTGCATCCACTTCCCTCTGAGTAAAAAACTTGCCTTACACATCTCATTTAAACTTTCCACCTCTCACTTTAAAGTTATGCCGTCTAGTATTTGACCCTGGGGAAAAAGATTCTGACTATCTACCCTACGTATGCCTCTCAGCTTTATAAACATCTATCAGGTATCCCCTCAGCCTCTGGCACTCCAGAGAAAACAATCCAAGCTTGTCCAACCTCTCCTTGTAGCTTTTTAGCCTCTAATCCAGTTCTGGAACCACTTCTGCACCCCCTCCAAAGTCTCCACATCCTTCCCATAATGAGCAAACAAAACCGCACACAATAGTAGAAATATGGGCTAACAAAAGTTTTATACAGCTGCAACATGTTTTCCTGTTTCTTATACTCAATTCCTCGGCAGGTGTACCATACTCCCTCTTTATAACTCTTCTACCTCTGATGCTACTTTCAAGGAACTTGGATCCAAAGATCCCTCTGTACATTAATACTGTTAAGGATCCTACCATTAACTGTATATTTCCCCCTGACATTTTGCCTTCCCAAAGTAATCACAATTGCTCAGAATAAACTCCATGTGCCATTTCTTTGCCCATATCTGTTACTGTCCATCTCCTGCTGTAGGCTTTGACAGTGTTCTTTACTGTCCACAACTCGACCGATTGTTGTGTCATCTACAATGCCCACAATATTTATATATATAGTTTACCTCCTCCCCCCCCCCCCCCCCCACCACCTCTATCTTTCAGTCTGAAGAAGGGTTCTGACCCGACACACCACTTATTCCATTTCTCCAGAGATGCTGCCTGACCCGCTGAGTTACACCAGTTTTATTGTGTTTATCCAGTGTAAACCAGCAACTGCAGTTCCTTCCTACACATTTTGTCTGCTCCACTGAGAAATGTCCTCAATGTATGCCTACTTTGAAGAAGTTTTCCATCTCTCTTCAATGAGAGTTCTGCAACATCCTCTCTCAATGCACACCCTCTGTGACTCCTCCTGCTTTCTGCCTGTACAATCATGTTTTAACCCAGACTTGCTACCACAGCATCATTGCTTTTGGCATCTTTCATTCATTTGTTTTATGTACCTTCTAGATCTCTCGGTTCTCTTTCCCCTGACTCTCAGTCTGAAGAAGGGTCTCAGCCCAAAACATCACCTAGTCCTTTTCTCCAGAGATGCTGTCTGACCGGCTGAATTACTCCAGCATTTTGTGTCTATCTTCAATTATTTACTTCTCATTTAGAGGATCTGGGGATCACTAAAGTGGCCAGCATTTATTGGCCATCCCTAATTCCACTTGAAATTGGGCAGTGAATCATCTTCTTGAACCACTGCTGTCCTCCTGATAAAGTACTAGCACAGCATTGTTGGTGAGGGAGTGCCAAGATTTATACCCAATGCTGATTTATTTCTAAGCCCAGTTGTGGTGTGAATTGGAAAAGAAAAAAACAGGTCTTGGTGTTCCCATGTACCTTCCAATTCTGGCCTTCTTCGTAGTCGAGGTGCTCTAAGAGTAGCCTTGGCAAGTTATTACAGTGCATTTTGTAAATCATAAGATTTGTAGCTTTGATTTGCCAATCGTGAAAGGACTGAATGCTTAAGTGAATGCTAAGGGAGTAATAAACTAAGAGTAAAGAATTTCCCACTAGATTAATCAAAACTCTCATAGTGGTTGATTTGACAGACCTGTCACAAGATAAATAATTTCCTAGGTTTATAAGCCATAGGGGCAGAATTTGGCCATTCAGCCCATTGAGTCTACATCGCCATTCAATCATCTCAACCCCATTCTCCTGCCTTCTCCCCATTACACCCGTACTAATCAACAATCTGTCAATCTCCGTTTTAAAAATACCCAATGACTTGGCCTCCTCAGCCGTCTCAGGCGAAAAAGCATTGCTAACGCGAAAGGTTTATGTGATTCGATTGTCAAACGAGGGGGGCAGTTTTGTTCTGATCGGTTTTGAGGTTCTTCATGTTGTTGGAAACACACTTATGCAGACAAGGGGCTTGTGCTTTGTGCATGATGAAAATATGTTGAGATAAATCTCATCCATTAGAGGATAACATTTCTCTGGCTATTCTAAAGCAGGTAACCCTGTCCTCACCACAAAATCAATCCAGCAAAGCATGGCAGAAGAATCATCATTTGCCTCAATCCCACATCCTTACAATTTTAGTTGTTTAGTTATTGTAGTTTTAGAGATACAGCGTGGAAATAGGCCCTTCGGCCCACTGAGTCCACACAGACCAGCGATCTCCGCACATTAACACTAACCTACACACACTAGGGACAATTTACACTTATACCAAGCCAATTAACCTACATACCTGTTCGTTTTTGGAGTTTGGGAGGAAACCGAAGATCTTGGAGAAAACCCATGCGGTCACGGGGAGAACGTACAAACTCCGTACAGACAAGCACCCGTAGTCAGGATCGAACCCGGGTCTCCGGCACTGCAAGCGCTGTAAGGCAGCAACTCTATTACTGCGCCACTGTGCAGCCCCTCTGGTGAAACCTCTGCTCCACTGTATTTCAATTTTCATCACTAAATAATCAAGCATTCGGTCAATCTCCCTATTCCCCTCACGTACGACTTAACTTGTTTTCCTCGTGTCTGTTCACCAATCCCCTTGAAATCTTTCTTTAAATAAATGGTCAAAATATAAATGAAAGTTGTTGTTCTTGTTTTCATTTTACTCCATCATGTCACACAAACGGAGAAGTATTGTTGAGATAATTCATTTTGGCGCAAGTGTGAGGAGAGATGACAAAATCTTTAGTTGAAAAGACAGTTTTTGAAAAAGGCTTTTTCCAGCTTCTGTCATCAGTGATGAGTCAAAGAAGGGGTTTGAATAGACCAAGGGAGACAATGAACGGTAGGTAGGTAGTGTGCAAGGTTGTCGAAAGTCACGGAGACAGAAAGGGCTTAGTTCTTTGGAGGATAATTATGTGGGATATTGATAGAACAACTAGGTTTTGTGAGAAAAGTGCTCAATAAGATTTTGTAATGCCACTTGCATTGGTGTCCTGCTGCAGAATTATGGAATGAAAAAAAAGTCAATGGAGTCTATGTTTTGTTTTGGGCATTTAACAGGATACAACAAGCAATCTAATACCACAGATTTCTATCATTTCGGTGGAGAGCCTTGAAGTGGACAGCTTGTTGGTTTAAGGAACAGTTTATTAATTTCAGCTTCTCTCCAGAGCCCTGCCATTTGTAATATTTTTCGTTTTAGAGATACAGCGAGAAAAGGGGCCCAAATATGTGCTGACCAGCGATCACATGTTCACACTAATGCTATCCTACACACGGGGGGGGGACCTATAAAGCTGCACACCTTTGGGATGTGGGAGGAAACCGGAACACCCAGAGGAAGCCCACATGGTCACAGGGAGAACGTGCAAACTCCACACAGACAGCGCCCGAGATCAGGATCAAACCCAGGTCTCTGGAGCTGTGCAGCAGCAACTCTACCGCTGCACCACTGTACCGCCCATTGTACCCACTGCATGTAGCTGGAAGCTATCACCTTTTCGCATGTCCTCCCCAATACAATGGCATATTGCATTTCTTTTTGTCTCCGTACCAAAGGAAGGAGATACATGTCTTGGGGCAGAGCAGCAATGTTACACTAGGCTGGTAACTGAGGAGACCTTCGCAGAGATATTGAGGAAGATGGGGCCAGTTCATTGGATCTCAGATGAATTTAAGGTGAATGACAATAGACAATAGACAATAGGTGCAGGAGGAGGCCATTCGGCCTTCGAGCCAGCACCGCCATTCAATGTGATCATGGCTGATCATTCTCAATCAGTACCCCGTTCCTGCCTTCTCCCCATACCCCCTAACTCCGCTATCCTTAAGAGCTCTATCCAGCTCTCTCTTGAATGCATTCAGAGAATTGGCCTCCACTGCCTTCTGAGGCAGAGAATTCCACAGATTCACAACTGAAAAAGTTTTTCCTCATCTCAGTTCTAAATGGCCCACCCCTTATTCTTAAACTGTGGCCCCTTGTTCTGGACTCCCCCAACATTGGGAACATGTTTCCTTCCTCTAACGTGGCCAACCCCTTAATAATCTTATACGTTTCGAGATGCCTGAAATATAGAAGCTTTGACAGATTAGATGGTGAGAGACGTTTTACCCAAGATAGACAACATAGAACCAAGGGCCAGAGGGGGTCTAACATTTAGATTTGATATGAGGAAAAATACAACATTCAAAGCTTGATACTGTAGAGGGCTGTGAATGATTAATCACTGAATGTTTCCAACGCCAGTACGTATTTGGACACGAAGGAAACTAGGAGTTAGGTGGTTCATCAAAGTATGAAATTAGAAACCCAGAGGTATGAATATTGATTTCTCTAATTTCAAATATCCCTTGCATTCCCTTTCTCTCCGTCCCTCCCCCACCCTAGACATCATGTTAGTTTCACTGTTTGTATCCCTTCATTATCACCACTTCCACAGCCAACAGTGGACCACCTTTCTTGAGTCAATTTGTTCTGTATCTTTTCATACCTCTAGTTTCTCCCTGACTCTCGGTCTGAAGAAGGGTCTCCACCTGAAACGTCACCTATTCCTTGTCTCCAGTGATGCTGGCTGACCCGTTGAGTTACTCCAGCAATTTGCGTCTATCTCAGGAGTTATGTGGATTGGGTGGGAAAGTGGGCTTGAGGAGAGGAACAACCATGATGTTAACTGAATGGCAAAGCAGGTTTGAAGATTTATTTGGCAAGTTAATGCCTCATCTTCCTCGTTTTGATAGCAGAGAGAGTGAATTTATTTCTGCATCGGACCCTGTAGAACAGCGAATTAGAAGGAACGAGCTGATGCACAGATAATTATCATGTCATCATTGGGCCTTGGTGGACAATCCAACACTAATTTCTATTTGGAAACAAGCACAAAGCTAAGCACTGGCAAAAAGCCTTGCATAAATCTTACGGGAAAGGCTTAAATATTTGAAACGCAAATTAAAATGCCAAAATGCTTGGTACAGCTCTCTGAATGAAATAGTTTATAAAATTCCCAATACTCATTTATTTGCTTAATGATTTAAGCAAATAAATATATCCCTTTATTGGAAAATCTAAATCAGCTGCTTCAAAAGAAGCCAGGCTTCTTTTGTCATTAATTATTAACAATTAATTGTATTTAGTTAAATTAACGTCCTAAATGGCCTATCCCTTATTCTTAAACTGTGACCCCCTGGTTCTGAACTCCCCCAACATCAGAAACATGTTTCCTGCATCTAGCCTGTCCAATCCCTTAATAATTTTATGTTTCTATAAGATTACCTCTCAACCGTCTAAATTCCAGTGAATACAAGCCCAGTCGATCCATTCTTTCACATTCATCCATTCGTTCACATGTATTCAAGTTCCTCCTCACAGATGCCAAATCAGTTAGGTCAAGATATAACGTCCCTCTTTTTCCATTTAACTTCACACTCCATTCCTGTCTCTTGCTATTTCAACAAAAAGCTTTCCAAAATTCTCAACAGTGATACATGATTTGTCAAAAATCATGTTCACCCCTTGCATGGAGATTACAGGGCCATTGATTTGATGATTGGGAACCCTTGTCCCAATTCTATTTGCCCATAGGAATGAAAGATATGGTACATTTAAAATTATTCACAGCAAGTGATTCTACCCGCTCTGTTTGTTGCTGTGACTGAGCGCACCAAGGGAAAAGATGGATTACTCTCTGCAACATAATGGGAAAGAAGTAGAATATAACTTACACTCTTGGCATACTTTGATTATTGATTCTTTTATTCCAAGATAAATAACAGCTCTTCAATAGCACTATTGCAATTTGACACAAGTCCCATCAATCAAAAGATGGAGTGTTAATTATCTGAATAAAGCCTGCAGTGGAATTTGACTTATACATGAGAAATTGTATCAGCCAAAGCCAGTGAAGCTTTGCTTTTCTCTTCCCTGATGTCCTTGGACAGTTACTGCAAACATTTACTCAATGGTTGGATCAACTTCTCTCTTCACATTGGAACGACTGTAAATAACTTAATAAAAGAAAAATTATTCTCAGAACTCCTTGGGAGAAGGATCAATATTTCATAATTGAGTCACAAGGAACTGCAAATGCTGGAATCTTGAATCAATCCAGCTCTTTGAGTTTTACTCAACATGTTGCAATACTTTTGTTGCTGTTTCTGGGTAACCTAATATTTACTTTATCCTTTATGCAAAATAAAACACCAATTGAAAATTGCCCTGCTATCTTTTCCCTCAGTGATAAGGGAGGGTGATTGTAAATGGTTCGTTGAACCGTCCAAAGAAACAAAGTTGAAATTTGAGTTCAATCTTAACAATTGCTTACATCAGTACAATCCAATAGTAGATTTAGTTGACCCAATTAGATGGACAGTGGATAAGGTTAATGAATTTTAAATGTGAGTAAGCCACATCTGAAACCAGATGCGATCATGTTTTACATCATGGGAAAATAATAAAACGTCACAACCACCTTCCCATCCCAATGTTATCACCACTACCACCACACTCAAATCCTCTTCACATGCAACCTGAGGAAAAGCCTCCAAAAAGATTTGGACAGTGGGCAGAAATCTTGCCATGTTTTCAACTTGCTGTTATTGGTGCCAGAACTGAGTGAGACTGAAGAAGATAGATGGACATTGATGGACAGGACTGACGGTGAGAGTGGTAAAGAGGAAGAGCTCGGGACCACGTGGGTTTTCTCCGGGTGCTCCGGTTTCCTCCCACATTCTAAAGATGCACAGGTTTGTAGGTTATTTGGCTTCAGTAAAATTGTAATATTGTCCCCAGTGTGTATGATAGTGCAAGTGTATGGGGATCACTGGTTGGTGTGGACTCAGTGGACCGAAGGGCCTGTTTCTCACTGTATCTCTAAACTCTAAAGTCAATCATCTGTGGATATGAGAGCAAACCAACACAGTCACGCAGAGAGCGTGCAAACTCCAAACAGATAGCACCCAAGGGGAAGAATCAAACTTGGGACCCTGAATTGTGAGGCGGAAGCTGTGACTGCTGCTTCACAATGACACCCAATTAGATTACTTCCTGTGAAAAATCCTGGGGGCATTTTTAGAGGGACTGTTGAAATGTGACAAGCGCGATTTTAATAATGTTCGCTGTATTCCAATTCTATCATAGGAGACGACAAATTATCCTGCTAGAAACTGTTCATGGGCATGGCTAATTATTTCTCAATTAGGTCTCAATTAAAAAAGTATTTGCAATAAAAAATTACATTTAGCAAAGGACTCTTTTAGGGAAATCTTTGAACCCTTATTTAATGAAAAGCGGCACAGTCAAGGGTAGCTGGTAAAGCTGCTGTCTCACAGAGCACTTTAATTCCCCTTCCCATTCCCACACTGACCTTTCTGTCCTTGGCCTCCTCCACTGTCAGAGTGAGGCCAAATGGAAATTGGAGGAACAGTTCCTCATATTTTGCTTGGGCAGCTTACAACCCAGCGGTATGAATATTGATTTCTCTATCTTCAAGTAACCCTTGCATCCCCTCTCTCCCTGTTCCTCCCACACCCTAGTTGTTATAGGTGAACCTGTGGAATTCTCTATGACATATAGTTATGAAAATCAAGAATGTTTAAAAAAGAAATGTTTTATTTTGACACGAGGCGCATCAATGGTTATGGAGAGAGATTGAGAACATGGTGCTGAGGTCAAACATCAGCTATGATGGTAATGAATGCCAGATCAAGTACAAAGGGCCAAATAGCCTTCTCTGCATTTTTTTATGCTTCTATATTGCAGAGAGTAACATTAAGTTAATTCTTCCCTCAGGTATGCCTTTTTTTTTTCTCTCTTTAAGATAATTTCCACCCAATTTCTTGTGAAAGGATTTTAATTTCCCCTAATCACTGTGTCCTTTTCAGCAATATTAAGCTTCAGGTTCTTCTGAGCTGAAGTGAAAGTTACAGTGCATCTTTCTTCAGCTGCTGACATTGCTTTGCAGAAATGGCACAGTGGCACAGTGGTAGAGTTGCTGCCTTATAGAGACTCTGGTTTGATCCGGACTACAGGTGCTGTCTGTACAGAGTTTGTACGTTTTCCCTGGGACCTCATGGGTTTTCTCTGGATGCTCCGGTTTCCTCCCACACTCCAAAGACGTACAGGTTTGTAGGTTAATTGGCTGTAAATTATAAATTGTCCCTAGTGTTTAGGATAGTGTTGGTGTATGGGGTGATCGCTGGACAGCGCAGACTCAGTGGGTCCACGCTGTTTCCACATCTTTAAGGTCTAAAGTCTAATACTTCCGTAACTCAGATCATTAGATTACATTTAAAAGCAACAGTCATTTCTGTCTAGTCAACTGCAGACTTCCTCTTCCAGAAAAAAATAATACTACTCCTCTCCAATATCTTTAAGTAAACAGAAACCAATCTCAGAATGAATGGATAAATGCCAATGTTTCAAGCTGAATGAAAAAAACCAACTAAAAAAATGAAATCCCTGAGCCATGTCTAATCTTTATCAGTTTGAAACCTCAGGAGAGAACATACTGTAAATCTGCCTTTTATCAATTTGATTACTGTTTACTTGGATAAATGGCTGCCAACACAAAAATTCCCTCTTATTTAATCCTACTATTCACTAAAAATCATGAGAGACAGCGAGAAGCAGAGCTCAGAGACGAAATTGGGGGGCACGGCATTTATGCCGTTCGATAGTATTCATTCTCAACTTTACCACTGGAAACACAGATTATTAACTAACTTTTGCAGAGCCTGCTGTCTACTGGGTGACATTGTAACAGGACCCCTGCAAAGCCATTAATACCGTCAATAATCATTTGTACCTAAACTTGACCAGAAATTCTAAGCTACAAAGACACACTGGGTCTAGAGCTGGAAACCCTTCTCTTTGTTTCTTAATAATCACAGCTAATCAGCGTGGTCTTGGAAATACATGGACCAGCAATTTCTAATCATGAGTAACAATTTTGACACAGCAGCTTCATTAACTAAAATGTTTTAGACATTAAACTAACAAGCAGATTTAACCCCAATTAAAATAATTAAGGTGACCTTCATAAAAAAAGTTTTGTTTGAAATTTTCTTTTCTCTTTTATTTTCACACCATGCTATAATAATCTACAGTTTAATAATTCAAATTCAGAATTCCCGATCATAAGCTTAGTTAGAGTTTTACAGAGCAAAATGAAAATACCGCAGTTGTTGGAAGTCTGAAATGAAATGAAGAATGCCTGAAGGGATCAACAGTCACAGAGTCAGAGAGAGATACGGCACTGAAACGGGCCATTCGGCCCACTTATTCTGTGCCGACCAAGCCCCCATTTTTACATTGACTCCAGCCTAACCTATTTTATTTTCCCTACTGTCCGATCAACTACTTCCAAATTTGGGGCCAATTTACAGTGGCCAATTAACCTATCAAGCTGCATATTTTTGGAAACCAGAGCACCTAAAGGAACAATGTGGTCATTGGGAATGTGTGCAGAAACTCCACACACGGTCAGCACTGGAGATTAGCTCTGAACCCGAGTCGCTGGAGCCAAGAGTCAGCATCTCTACAGGCCATGCATAAGAATGCAAGAGTCTGCAGAGAATGATGGAGAGCCTGGTCAATCATGGTCACAGCCTCACCATTAAAATCATCTACATGAGGCGATCCTATCATCAAGGATCCCCATCATCCGAGCCATGCCCTCATCTCACTCCTACTATTGAGGAGGGTCAGAAGCCTGAAGTCCCACAACAGGTTCAGAGACAGCAAGTTTCCTTCAACCATCTGCTTCGTAAACCAAACTGCACAATGCCAATTGTACGTCATTCACAGAAAACAATGGACCATCTCTTGTACTACCGAGGACTTGTTTTCTAATTATGTATATTTGCACTAATGGCTTGGTTTTTTTTTTGTACAGTCATTTTCTTTCATTGTCTTGTAGAATCTCTGCAAAATTTACATAGAATTTATCATTTGCTGTTATCATTCGAGTAGAATTACATATACTGCACCAGGCAGGAGAATCAGCACTAGAGTAAGTCACTTTTCACATAAAGCAAATAATAAGTAAACATATTAAGCAAACATTATTAAGCAATGTTAGTGTAGGGTAAGCAAATGGCATGGGCACTGCTGGGATGTGTTTAGCTTGCTTTACGTTTATTTTTGAAAAACACAGCCCACATATCCATGATGTTTGGGTCCCTTGCAGATATTATCAGTGGTACCAGATTATTCTCTCTCAATTTTATTAATAGTTTGAGGTAACAGAGTGACACAGCGGTAGAGCTGCTGCCTTACAGCGCCAGAGTCCCGGGTTGATCCTGGCTACGGGTGCTGTCTGTACAGAGTTTGTACGTTCTCCCTGTGACCACATGGGTTTTCTCCGGGTGCTCCGGTTTCCTACCACACTCCAAAGACACACAGGTTTGTAAGCTAATTGGCTTTGGTTAAATTTTTAATTGTCCACAGTCTGTGGGATAGTGCTAGTGTACAGGATGATCGGTGGTCGGCATGGACTCGGTGAATGAGGGACCTGTTTCCTTGCTGTATCTCTAAAGTCTAAAAGCCTAAAGCCTAAAGTCTAATAATTTCAAAATTGTATCTTTGGAAATCAGGTAGAACATGATTATCTCACCAGTTAGCTTTATCAGAATACTTCATGCACAGGACCTATTAACTCATTCCATGTTGCAAATTGAAGAGCTATAAATTTGGAGAACAGGATGTCATCGATCCTCATGAAACAGTGACTCAACCACAGTCTCAGAGGCCACAATGATCTAACCACACGTGTGAAGTCTACCTGCTAGCAGGATAGACACTTGATCAATTTAGTGTAATCCTTAATGAACAGGTATGCTAGAGTTTTGGAAACAAGGTTGTGGCTGTTTTACAAATAAACCAAAGCTATGTGATAGTAACTAAGGCTGAAGGTGAGAAGACAAAAGGGTGCAGATGGTGGAATCAGGCAAATAGCAAAGCAGGTTTGCTTCTTTTCACAAAGATAGACTCAAAGTGCTGGAGTAACTCAGCGGGTCAGGCAGCATCTCTGGAGAAAAAGGATGAGTGATGTTTTGGGACAGGACCATTCTTCGAACTCCATCTTCAGTCTGAACTCCAGCGAGTACAGGCCGTGCCATCAGAAGCTCATCAGTTATTACCCTTGAGAAAGTGATAATGAGACACCTTCTTAAACTGCTGCTGGCTTTCTTATGAAGTTACTCCCCCATTGCTCTCAGGGAGAGAATTACACAATGTAGACACGGTGTCATTGAACGAAAGGAGATATGTTTCCAAGTCAAGACGCCACATGACTACAAGGAGAAGTTACGGGACTTGATGCTCCGATGCGTCTGCTGCTCTTGTTGCTCGTGGGAGTAGTCACAGTTTTAGGAGATGCTGCCAGAGCAAACTGAAGGAGCAAGGCCACACAATGCAGCCAGCAGAGTTAATCAATATTTAGGTGGTCGATGAGGTGCCAACCAAGCTTGTCCAAGATGATGTTGAGTCTCTTAAATGCTGTTGCAGGGAAACGTGGGTGTCTGGCACTGTGAGACAGCAGCTCTACCACATGTGCCATTGGTGGTTGATGCACTCATCCAGGCAAATTATTCCTGCAAACCCTTGATTTGTGTCTTGTTGATGGTGGAAAAGCATTGGTCTCTTATGATCGCCACACTCTTTGTCATACATTTTCTAGGGGTCTACAGTTCAGTGATTCAATTGGGAATCAGCAGGACTCCTGGCTGTGCGCAAGACATCACTATACGTGCAGAGTGGAGATCAATGGATAAAGATGCCACAACTGACATGACCTTACTGAAGTCAACCAGCTTTACAAACTTGTTGGATTTGCAATGCGTTTCTGATCTCAGAAATAGCTTCAATCCCTTTAAAATATTATGATGGTTTCTGTCTCTTTCATTTCGGAAAGTCAATTTTAGAACCCTTCCAGGCCTTCATGTAAAGAGATTATTAATGGAGTTATAATCATAATCATAATAGTAATTTATTAGCCAGGTATATTGCAAACTGGAATTTGATTTGCCATACAGTCATGCCAATAAAGAGCAACAAGACACCCAAATACATTTTTAACATGAACATCCACCACAGCGACTCCCGACTCCCCCACATTCCTCACTGTGATGGAAGGCAAAAAAAGTTCAATCCTCTTCCCTTCTTATGGAGTTATAGAGTATGAAACAGGACCTTTGGTCTATCAAGTCCACACCCACCACAAACACACATTTACACTAATCCTATATTGATCCCATTTTTGATATCTTTCCCATATTTCCATCAACTTCTCCGATTCTACCGTCCCATATTTAGGGACAATGGCACATCTGGTAGAGCTGCTGTCTCACAGTGCCAGATACCCACGTTTTCTCTGCAACAGCATGTGTTTCCTCTGGGTGTCCAATTTCCTCCCACATGCCAAAGAAGTGCAGGTTTGTAAGTTAATGGGCCTCTGTAAATTGCCCCCAAGGTATGGGAGTAGGTACGAAACTGGGGTAATGTACAACCAGACTGAATGGGTGCTCAATGGCTAGCATGGACCAGGTGGGCCAAAGGGTCTATTTCCATGCTGTATCTTTCAATCAATCAATTAAATTCCCCAACTCTTATCCAACACTATCTGGGCGGCACGGTAGCGCAGCGGTAGAGTTGCTGCTTTACAGCGAATGCAGCGCCGGAGACTCAGGTTCGATCCTGACTACGGGTGCTGCACTGTAAGGAGTTTGTACGTTCTCCCCGTGACCTGCGTGGGTTTTCTCCGAGATCTTCGGTTTCCTCCCACACTCCAAAGACGTACAGGTATGTAGGTTAATTGGCTGGGTAAAATGTAAAAATTGTCCCTAGTGGGTGTAGGATAGTGTTAATGTACGGGGATCGCTGGGCGGCACGGACTTGGAGGGCCGAAAAGGCCTGTTTCCGGCTGTATATATATGATATGATATGATAACACTAGGGGCAATTTACAGCGGTCAGTTAACCGATCAATCCCTCCAACTTCCTCTCTAATCTATCTAAGAATCACTTTTGGCTGCAATTTCTTTGAACAAAAGAAATCCAATCATAATCCTGTGAAAACGCTTTTTAAACTCTCCTTTTTCTGTCAGAGTTCTCAACAGTAAGCACAGATTTTCTTTCCATTATCCTAACTAGTATGCAATCCTTTCAATCCATCAACCCATTTGCAATTTGGCTTTGAAGAGCATGCTTGATCCATGGCTCTGGAAACAGATATCTCTTTACCATCTGTACCTTGCAGTAGGCATATTGTATGACCTTTGATTTTAATGTCAACTTTACTCTCGGCCTGCTTGAAGTGCTAATGTGTTCCCCATGAGGCAAATAGTGGATAGATTGGCAAAAATCACTCGCATATATTCCAGCCAATAATTTATTGAGCAATAAGCTTCCTTCTGGCCTTGTAATGTTAACAAATTGTCAAATTTGTCAAATGGGTTTTAACCAGCCAATGCCTTCCAAAATAAGAATTCCATGTAAGAATTTCACTGTTCTGCCTGAGACATATGACAATAAAACACTCTTGACTATTGACTCCTGACTCTGAGTGTGAAAGGGGAAGATGGTGAAGATATAGAAAAAAGGAAGCAGATGGGTCCCGACTCAAAACGCCACATGTCCATGTTCCCCAGGGATGCTGCCTGACCTGCTGAGTTACTCCAGCACTTTGTGTCCTTGGTGAAAATATGTGTTTATTAAAGTAACTGTTTTCATGCAGAAACTGGCCCTGTCACCCAATAGACACATTATCAATAAGGCCAGGTGTTGCAGAGATCGGGTGTTAACATTGATTTTCAGCTGAGCGATTAATTCAGGCAGCTACAGAGACTCGCGCTGATCCAGTAACCCCACTGCTGAAAAGGTTGGGGATTGGAGAGAGTGAAGAGATGTGAAGGGTCATTATGTTGTTGCCGTGGCTCCACTGCTGAGGATTGTGAAGAGGCATTTTGCCACTCCATCTGCTCTGTGTCTGAGGTTGTTGAGAAGACAGGAAGAATGGGAAAGTTCTATTGACTGTGAAGAGGTGTGTGAAAAGGCAGTACACAACTGCATCATCTTTGTGACTGAGGTCATGGTAGAATGAGAATAGTCTGAGCTGTGTGAAGAGGCAGCTATAGTACTGGCAAGCCATCATGGCTAATCTATTTTTCCCTTTCAACCCCTTTCTCCTGCCTTCGTCCCATAACTCCTGACACGCTTACTAACCAAGAATCTGTCAATCTCTGTCTTAAAAATATTATTTGACGGCCTCCATATCCATCTGTGACAATGAATTCCACAGATTCACCACCCTCTGACTAAATACATTCCTTCTCATCTCCTTTCTAAAGATAGCACCTTTTATTCTGAGGCTATGGCCTCTGGCCTAGACTCTCCCATTCGTGGACACATCCTCTCCACATCCACTCTTCCTTTACAATTTGCAGCTCTTCAATCCTTTTGTCTCACACCTTTTGTCTTTTTTTATCTCAGGCCTTTGTCCAACCATCTGCCTATCAAAACAAAACCTTCATCTGTATCCACCTATTACTTGCCAGACTTTGTCCTGCCCCTCCTCTCTTCCTGCTCGCTTTCCTCCAAACCATAATCAGTCTGAAGAAGGGGCCCAAACTGGAACGTCACCTATCTATGTTCCCCAGAGATGCTGCCTGACCCGCTGAATTACTCCATCACTTTATCTCATCAAGCAGTGGAGAACAGGTACAGACACTTCGACCCACTAAGCATTGCAGCAATCTGAACTAATCCCATCTGCCTGCATATAGTCCATATTTCTCCATTCTCAGCCTGTTCCTGTGTCCATCTAATGTCCTCTTAAACATCGCTTACGTATCTTCTTCCACCACCTCTGCTTCCAGCATGTTACAGGCCCTTAGATGCTTTGTATAAAAAACTTCCTCTGTACATCTCCTTTAAACTTGCCCCCTCTAACCCTAAAGCTATGCCCTCATGTACTTGAAGTTTCTACCCTGGGAAAAAGACCGACTACCTATCCTATCTATGCCGCTCATCATTTTATACACTCCTATCACTTCACCTCTCAGCCTTCCGTGCTCCAAAGAAAGCGATCCAGGTTCTCCTTACATCAAATACCCTCGAATCCAGTCAACAACTCAGTGAACCTCTTCTGTTTCCTCACCAAAGTCTCCACATCCTTCCTGTGGCAACCAAAAATGCACACAATACTCCAATGTTGGTCTAACCAAAGTTTTATCCAGCTGCAACATGACTTCCCAGCTTTTATCCTCAATGTCCCAACAGAAGAAGGCAAACATGCGATACGCCTTCATTAACACCATATCCATTTGTTGCCATCTATGCCAGTTGTAAGGTGACAGATCCATAGGGAGCCTCAAAGATAAATTATAGTCTTTGTGCAACTCGTAACAGCTCGTCAATATTATTTTCATATCGTATTTTCATTAGAATGAGTCCTGTAGTGGCAGGCAATTCAATTTCCATGCACTGTGGTGCTGCAGTTAGGGATGCTGCCTCACAGCTTCAGGGATTGGAGTTTAATTCTTACCTCAACTTCTGTCTGTGTGGAATTTGCACATGGTAGAAACAAGGAACTGCAGATGCTGGTTTACACAAAAAGACACAAGGTGCCGGAGTAACTCAACAGGTCAGACAGCAGGCACAAAATGCTGGAGTAACTCAGCGGGTCAGACAGCATCGCTGGAGAACATGTTTAGGTGATGTTTTGGGTTACGACTCGAAAAGTCACCTAACCATGTTCCCCAGAGATGCTGGCTGACCTGATAAGTTACTCCAGCACTTTGTGTCCTGAAATTTGCACTCTCTCTCTCCCACATCCTGAGGACAAGCCGTTAGGTTCATTGGCCTCTGTAAACCAACCCTTCGAGAATTGGAGGCAAAGAGAATCAAAGGGGAGTTGGTAGGCATGTGTGAGAGAGAAAAAGTTGAAAGATACAGGGGAAATCAGGAGAGTCAATTAGGAACTAGTAGGATTGATGGCTGGGAGCTGTCATGATATCAATGGGCCGAATGGCCACCTACTGTGTGATTAGCGTGATTATATGTGTATAATATCTTGGTATCTTGCTGTTACTATGTTACTACTTTGCTACTATGGCGCCCCAGTGTTTGGGCATTTAGGATGGGGGGGAAAATTTTGCATACCGCGCCTGTGACTATTTGGATTCAGTGGCCCAGAGGGCTGCAGAAACAAGTCAGTGAGGACAGAAAAGAATCAGACGAGAGCATCAGAACGTGGTAATTCTGAACAACTGACCAAAAAGAAATTGAGGGCTGAAGGGCCTTCTTCTGCTTGAAATCTCCTTATTAAACCATCAATTGGTGACACGCGCAAGATTTATTGAAATGCCACATAACAAGCCATCTGACATTGTAGAAATGTAATTTATACATTTTAAATTGTTACCAATTCTCTCGTTCCTTTAATACTAATATTACCGTTTCCTGAATATAGCCAAATTCTAAATGATGTAATAAAATTAATGTCATCACTGTACCGTGTAATTTATTGAAACAATGATTTTTCCCTCCATTCCTCCGCCTATCGGAGAAAGCAATCTATAAAATGAAGGAATGGTAAAAGGTATAACCAATTTTAAAATTCACACCGCATTGCCTTAACATAATTATTTCTTTCAAGCAGAATGAAGATGTATCATAGTTGACTTTATCTTATCATTCTCAAGTATGAATCTCTTATTTTTTCGCTTGATTATCATTCTGTCATTCCTACAGTAGAGCTTCCCAACAGTGAAAATATTAATTAAACAGTATTATTTAAAGGGCAGACAAGATGTATCGCATTTCTTTTTTCTAAAGACTAATTAGCATCGCCACTGTGAAAATAAAATGACATTTCCTGACATCCAATTAAACGTGTAGAATTCAACAGAATAAATTCAGTAACTTCATTACTCACCGTCCAACACCGAGGTGCTATCAAGCTTATTAAAGTTGTCGTACAGTATTTTTAGAATCGCCTATCCATTTTGAACCTTATTAAGTAACAACTTTATGTCAGCCTTTTCCATTTACTTCATCTACAAAAATCAATCCTGCCTTGAGACTGATATTAATTTTGTCAAGAGCATGATTTAATAAAAAGAAAATGTTGCAACATACTTAGTACTATTTCTTCTATAAAAGTGAAGTTATATCAGACCAAAAACCATATTTGCAATAATTAGGTAATGCTCTATTTAACAGATTTATTGGAAAGTTAGAGCAGAATACATTTTGCAGTGACCTTGAGAAAAGTGAATGTAACTCCGAGTGATTGAGTTGCAATGAAAAGATCAGAGGATTGTATATAGCTCTTCATTTTTAAAAATAAGAGCTAAGGGTTGCAATACAGAAGATATTGTCCAAACAATACAATAACTTTTATAAATGATACAATATCTAGATGGTGCTAAACTTGGAATAGTGCATTGGTGAAGCAGGTTACCTCAATGGGTTTCAAGACGGCATTTGAAAACATAATCCCAAATTAACCAGCATTCAGCAAGACAACAAGTTTGAATAATGTCCTCCCTACAGATAAAGTAATTAACTCAAGAACAGAAATGAGATGAGATCTTTTTTTTCGATTCAGCATGTTATTTTGATGAAGAATGCACATCCTATAAGAGCAGTGGAAGAATATTCAATGAACACATTCACAGGGGGACCAGACTTAGGGAAATTTTGTCGGCATATGCCGAAAGAGTGGGACTAATTTGATAGTACTTTCAAAGAGCTAACAAAGCACCAATGGGTTGCCTTCTGTGTTGTATAATTCTATAGTTTTACATAGTCTAGGGACAGACTTCCTGTAAAGTCATTTAACTGAGTGTCAATTACCTCCTTCAAAAGAAAAAAAAATTGGCTGAATATAAAAAGTCGTGGATTAGAAGCAAAAGATTAGAACTAATATCGTACTATTGCTTGTTGCCATGGAAACCTCATTGCCATTAAATGCAATCAATTAGGCTGAATAATGTGGCAAGGTTGGATGGATCACGTGGGGATTTATTGTAATAGCTGAGAAGGGCATGTGAGATTGTCTCAACCAATTTCACTCTAGATATTACGAAATTTGTAGAACAATGTCAGTATCTGGAAGAGAGAACAGATCTTCCTTGCCTCTTCCCTACCATTTCTTTGAGGTACAGGTCCTCCTCTAATTTCCAGGCAACCTTGGTTGCCCTGCTTTAGGAAGGATATCATTAAACTAAAACGGTGATGAAGAGATATATAAGGATGTTACAAGTTTTAGGTTATAAGGAGAGGTTGAATAAACTGGGTCTTATTTCCCTGAAATGCAGGAGCCTGAGGGGTGACTTTATAAAGGTTTATAAAATCATGAGTTTATAAAGTTTATAAAATTATGGGTAGGGCAGGTTTAGAGGGATTTGGGCCAAACGCAGGTAGGTGGGACTAGTATAGATGGGACAGGTTGTCCAGAGTGGGCAAGTTGGTATGAAGGGCCAGTTTCCACACTCTAAGAATCTATGACTCCATGAGGGGCTTAGATAAGCTGAATACCCATAATTGTTCCCCCGGGGTAAGGGAGTCCAAAACTAGAGGGCATAGATTTAGGGTGAGAGGGGAAAGATTTAAAAGGTACCGGAGTGGCAACGCAGAGCATGGTACGTACATGGAATGAACTGCCAAATGAAGTGTGGAGGCAGGTACAATTATGACATTTAAAAGACACTTAGACAGGCACATGGATCGGAAAAGATAGACACAAAATGCTGGAGTAACTCAGCGGGACAGGCAGCATCTCTGGATGGAAGGAATGGGTAACGTTTTGGGTCAAGACCCTTCTTCAGGCTGGGATTAAAACGTGGTCGTAGAGCTGGAGAGCAGAAGGTCACAGGGAGGGAGCAGCGAGAGAGGATGTTGCAGAACTCTCGTCGGGGAGAGGAGGAGGCCATCTTCAAAGTCAGCATACCTTGAAGGATCTCGACCGAAACATCACCCATTTCTATCCAGAGATGCTGCCTGTTCCGTTGAGTTTCTCCAGCATTTTGTGTCTATCTTCGGTGTAAAACAGTAGATTTTTTAGATTTAGATTTAGAGATACAGCGCAGAAACAGGCCCTTCAGCCCACCGGGTCCGCGTCGCCCAGCGATCCCCACACATTAACACTATCCTACACCCACTAGGGACAATTTTTACATTTGCCCAGCCAATTAACCTACAAAACTGTACGTCTTTGGAGTGTGGGAGGAAACCGAAGATCTTGGAGAAAACCCACGGAGGTCACGGGGAGAACATACAAACTCCATACAGTTCAGCACCCGTAGTCAGGATCGAACCTGAGTCTCCGCCGCTGCATTCGCTGTAAGGCAGCAACTCCACCGCTGTGCCACCGTGCCGCCCCAGTATCTGCTATTCATCCCTACACATGGATAGGAAAGGTCTGGTGGGATATGGACCAGCAGCAAGTGGGACTAGCTTAGACTAGGTTGGCATGGATGAGTTGGGCTGAAGGGCCCATTTTTGACTGTATAGCTCTAAGACTCTCATAAAACTTCCCAGCCACCATGAACTACCGTCCCACCCCATCCCATCCCCACTCCCGATTTATTCCCCAATTCAGCACATCCTTTCAACAGTAAAGGAAGGCAGATCATTTTTGTAGGAATAGACCCCAGGAACTGCAGGTGTTGATTTACAGAGACACAAAGTGCTGTAAATCAGCATGTCAGGCATCATTTCTGCAGAATATGGATCGGTGAAGTTTTAGGTCACAATCCTTCTTCAGAAGAAGGCACTCAATCCGAAATCTCACCTATCCACATTCTCCAGAGATTCTGCCTGACCTGCTGAGTTACTACAGCACTTTGTCCCTTCTTAATAATGTTTGTAGCTCTGAGCTCTGCTTAATTCCTGGCAAACTTGCAGGCTTGAAAATCACTGTCCTGAATTGCTGAACTTCTCGGTTAAAGTGTTCATATAACGTTGTTGACTACTTGCAACAGCTATTTCCATAGATTAAAACCAAACCTCTGGTCAACATCAAAATGATTTAGACAAGTGCAAGAAAGTGGCAAAAATATGTTTTTCTTAAGTGAACAGATGAGTTCAGACAGTTATGTAGCAAACAATTCATCTTGTGTACCGAAAGCCTCAAGTAAACCAACATTTTAGAAGTTAGGATGGTTCCACTTGTCAACCCACATTCATTTATTTTAATTCATTCATTTTTGTGGATCTGGGTATCGTTGGCAAAACCACCATTAATTGCCCATAAACAGGACACAAAGTGCTGGAGCAACTCAGTGGGTCAGACAGCATCCCTGGAAATCATGAATCGGTGGTGTTTCGGGTCTGGACCCTTCTTCAGACTCTTTTTGTTTTGTAAACCGGCATCTGCACTTCCTTGTGTCACCATTAATTGCCCACCCCTAATTTCCATTGAGAAGGTGGTGGTGAGCTCAGTCCTGAATTGCTGACGTTCTCCTGGTTAACATAGATATAGTGTTACAGTAAATTGGATTTCCACGATTGGATCTGTGAAAGTGAAGGATAGATTTACAAGTCAGGATCTTGTGTGACTTGGAGTAAGCCTGCAGGTGGCAGTGTCCCCATGACCTTGGTGGCAGCAGGTGCAAGTATAGGAAGAGGGGTTGGTGTAGATTAAGGGAGTGACTGCAGAGAAATGGTGAATGGCTTCACACTGTGCGGCAGTAATGAAAGGAATGAATGTTTAAGATGGAGGTTGGGGTACTAAACAAGTGGGCTGCTCTGTCTTGAGTTTTCATCACTGTGATGTTGGAGTTGCTTACAACTGGGAAAATCACTCTTACCTCACCTCTGGAATTCAGCATGTCGATGCTTGTCTGGATCAAGGCTGCGATGAAGTCAGAGCCAAACAAAACTCTGATCGGACATTAATGATCAACATATTAATGGGGGTAGTGATTGAAACAAGACTAATGAATTGGTGTGTAGGAAGGAACTGCCGAAGCTGGTTTATACCGAAGATGGACACAAAATGCTAAAGTAACTCAGCAGGACAGGCAGCATCTCTGGATAAAAGGAATAGGTGACATTTTGGGACAGAAACCTTCTTCAGACCTAATTAACTGGATTGGATTTGTTCTTCTCTCTAGGGACATACCGGGGCAATTTTCTACATTGCAGGCAGATAGATGCCAGCATGGTAACTGGAACAGATTGGCTGGAGCACAGCTTGTTCTGTAGTGTAGATCTTTACTACAACTAGGATGTTGCCTGGTCTTTGCTGTAACTGGTGTTCTCAGTTGTTTCTCGATTTGCTATCACATGGAGTGGAGCAAGTTGGTTTATTAATGGATGTGAGGGGTAAGCCGAGATGAGTCATTCACTTCCTGAATCTCTTCCTGATTCTACTGGGGTTAAATCTCTTCCTGATTCTACTGGGGTTGAAGGCAAGAGAATGCGGTTGAGAGGGAAAGATAGATCAGCCATGATTGAATTGTGGCATAGACTCGATGGGTCAAATGGTCGAATTCAGCTCCTATGATTTATGAAGTTATTAACTTCCAGCTGAACCGGGTTACCAGTACTTCAGACTTATCCATTGCTGTCACATGATCAATGACAGGGATCTTCCTCCTCTCATTAGCTGTTTAATTATCCACTATTGTTCATGGATTTGTTTGTGGCAGGGATGCAGAACTTTCATCTGATTGGCTACTTGTGGGCTGACTTCGCTGTCTATTGTCTGAAGAAGGGTCACGACCCAAAACATCACCTATCCATGTTCTCCAGAAAAGCTGCCTGACCTATTGAGTTACTCCAGCACTTTGTGTCCTTTTTTTGTAAACCAGCATCTGCCAAGCTACATGTTGGCTGTTTCTGTTATTTGCGAACATGCCTCTTACTGCCTTTGTCCTTCTTTATTAGATACCATCAGCATGGACAGGTTTGTGTGTATGCAGATTTGTGTGTGTTTGTGTATATGTATATGTGTGTATGTGTGAATGCATGTGTGAGTGCATGTGTGTGTATATATGTGTGTATGTGTGTATGTGTGTCTGTGCATATGTGTGTGCGCGTCTGTGCATGTGTGTGTTTGTGTTCGCATGTGTGTGCAAGTGTGTTCACACATGGGTGTGTGTGTGTGCATGCAGCGCACTCCTGTGTGTGTGCATGTGTGTGTACTTGTGTACACACAAGCATGTGTGTGTATATAGTACTGCATATGCCCTATTTCATCTAAAATTTCTCAACTCGTGAAATCTGCCGGTATGGCAGTCGTTCGTTTCTAACTCACTCTTGTTGGGAGGTATTGTGTTGCAATTAGTACCATTTTTATTGTGCTCGGCCCATCAAAATCTAAATCCAATTTAAATTGAAAGCATCATTACCCTAGCAACTGGGAATGTTTCATAATTATCTTATTGGCATGGGATTGAAAACTATGATATCATCAGCAATCATCATTGTTTGAATGGATCTTCTATGCTTGTAATCAGAGAGTTATATCCTTCTCAATCTGTCTTAATCAGAGAAGTGCACAGCAGTTCCTTTTACCTTGGAGCACTGTCAGTAGCCTGATTTTATAACAACCATTTGCACTTGAATATTGTAATTACTAAAAAAAAAAGAAATAATGTGGAAGATGCATAAACCTTCAGTGCAAGGTTATCACAGTTCAGGAATACAAGTTTAATTTGTACATTGTCATTAACCAGATATTATTGCCCCAAAACGTGAGAGAGCACAGAGTCTTCACAAGGTAGCCCTGACTAATTGTCTCACAGTGATTTTGGCAGGGTAGTATTGCCTGGTGGCCAAACATCTTCCTTCAGGCAAGAGGTCCCTCTTAATGTCAGATCTGAATCCTATGTAAGATGTGGCTCAGACCTTACCTCTGAGTCGTAGAAAGATACAGGATTGAAACAGGCCTTTCAGCCCAACTTTCATGCCGACTCAGTTCCACTAATCGGCACGGTGGCGCAGCGGTAAAGTGTTGTCTTACAGCGCCACAGACCTGGGTGTGATACTGATTCAGTTTCAGTTCAGTTTAGTTTATTGTCACATGTGCCAAGGTACAGTGAAAAGATTTTGTTGCATGCTAACCAGTCAGCTGAAAGACAGTACATGATTACAATCGATCCATTTACAGTGTATAGATACATGAAAAGGGAATAACATTTACTGCAAGGGAAAGCCAGCAAAGTCCGACCAAAGATAGTCTGAGGGTCACCAAAGATAGTTCAGCGCGTCTCTCTGGTTGTGGTAGGAAGATTCAGTTGCCTGATAATAGCTGGGAAGAAACTGTCCCTGAATCTGGAGGTGTACGTTTCCACATACCTTTTGCCTGATGGGAGACGGGAGAAGAGGGAGTGGCCAGGGTGCGACTCGTCCTTGATTATGCTGCTGGCCTTGCCAAGGCAGCGTGAGGTATAAAGGGAGTCAATACAAGGGAGTTTGATTTGTGAAATGGTCTGGGCTGCATCCACAATTCTGTACAGAGTTTGTATGTTCTCCCCGTGACCTGCGCGGGTTTTCTCTGGGCGCTCCGGTTTCTTCTCATACTCCAAAAACGTGCAGGTTTGTAGGTTAGCTAGCTTGGTATAATTGTAAATTCTCCCTGGTGTGTGTAGGATTGTGTTAGTGTGCGGGGATCGCTGGTTGGCATGGACTCGATGGGCCAAAGGGCCTGTTTCTGCACTGTATCACTAACTAAACTAAACTAAACTAAACTAATCCTTCATTAATCCCGTTTGTTCTAATTGTCCCTGGATTCTCATCCATTCACTGGCATACAGGAGGCACTTTACAGTGGCTATTCATGCTACCAACTCACAGGTCTTTGGGATGTGGGAGGAAAGCAGAGGAGATCCTTGCAGTTACAGGGAGAACTGGAAAACTCCACAAAGACTGCACCCAAGGTCCAGACTGAATCCGCGTCTCTGACACTGTCAGGCAGTGGCTGAACCAGCTGCATTATGCTGCCACCCAATGAGACATTTGCCCTGACATTTTCAGTACAGTGCTGAGTGACTGAGACACCGTCGACACCATGGTCTATTTGGGGCTGACTTTGAATTGGTGCTCCTAATGTTGGCCCAGCATAGTATCCAAAGGCACTATCAGCTCTAGTGGCCAGGGACATGTTTGGTATTTCTTCATCAAGCAAAGGCATCAAAACGGCATCTTCATTTTTATGTGACCTTATCTGTCTACCATAAACTGGCATTCACACTTCCTACATACAGCTGTGAACAGGTTTCAAGGCATTTCATTCTAAAGCATTTGATTACAAAAGGCGCACCTGCGGCACAGTGGGACAACGGTAGAGTTGCTGCCTTACAGCATCAGAGACTCCGGTGCGATCTTGGCTCCGAGTACTGTCAGTATAGAGTTTGTACAGTATGTTCTCCTTGTGACTGCATGAGTTTTTCTCTGAGTGTGCCGGTTTCCTCCCCCGCTCCAAAGACGTGCAGGTTTGTTGGTTAATTGGCTTCCGTAAATTTACACGAGTGTGTAGGATGTGAAGCTGAGATAACGTAGAATTAGTGTATTGGTCGGTGTGGACTCCGTGGGTCAAAGGGCCTGTTTGCACACTGTATCTCTAAAACTGAAATGAAAAGCTGCCTATATAAATGTGCTGCAAACTGTGCCATCACTGAAGCCAGGCAGAGAGCTCAAATTTGGTGAGGAGCAGTCAGTCAAAACACGGCGATTTTGTGTCAAAAGCAGCTGGGATTGAATTTGTGCTGAGAACTTAAATGGCACTCTCCTCCAGTCTTCAATTTTTTTCTGGAGAAAGTGACCCGATCTAATCCGGAGAAGCCGCTGTAGTTCCTATGTTGTTCCTTTGTTTAAATAGGAAAGAAGAGACAATCCAGAAATTATATGCCGGTGAGCCTCACATTGGCAGTAGGAAACCTATTGGAGATTAATCTTTGGGACAGGAGTTACTTGTATCTGGAAGAAAATGGGATGATTTGAGACAGTCAGCTTGGCTTTGTCCGTGGCAGGTCATGTCCTACAAACTTGATCAAGAATCTTTGAGCAGGTGACGAAGATGATCGATAAGGATAGGGTAGTGGATTTTAGCAAGACATTTGATAAAGTCCTTCAAGATTAGCTGACCCAGAAGATTAAGCTGCATGGGATCCATGGTGCTGAGTTGTATGGATTCAGAACTGGCTTTCTCATAGAAGGCAGAGGGTGGTGGTGGAAGGGTGTTATTCTGGCTGGAGGTCTTTGACCAGTGGAGTTCCGCAGGAACCTCTGTTGTTTGTGATATATACAAAGCTAATGGCATGTTGGCCTTCATAACGAGAGGGTTTCAGTATAGGAGTAAAGAGGTTCTTCTGCAGTTGTATAGGGCCCTGTTAAGACCACATCTGGAGTATTATGTACAGTTTTGGTCTCCTAATTTGAGGAAGGACATCCTTGTAATTGAGGCAGTGCAGCGTAGGTTCATGAGATTGATCCCTGGGATGGCGGGACTCTCATATGAGGAAAGATTGAAAAGGCTAGGCTCGTATTCACTGGAGTTTAGAAGGATGAGAGGGGATCTTATAGAGACATATAAAATTATAAAAGGACTGGACAAGCTAGATGCAGGAAAAATGGTTCCAATGTTGGGGGAGTCCAGAACCAGGGGCCACAGTCTTAGAATAAAGGGGAGGTCATTTAAAACTGAGGTGAGAAGGAACCTTTTTCAGTCAGAGAGTTGTGAATCTTGTGGAATTCTCTGCCACAGAGGGCAGTGGAGGCCAAATCACTGGGTGAATTTAAGAGAGAGTTAGATAGAGGTCTGGGGGCTAGTGGAATCAAGGGATATGGGGAGAAGTTGGGCACCGGTTACTGATTGTGGATGATCAGCCACGATCACAATGAATGGCGGTGCTGGCTCGTAGGGCCGAATGGCCTCCTCCTGCACCTATTTTCTATGTTTCTATATATAAATGACTTGGATGTAAATGTAGATGGGTTGTTAGTAATTTATGTGAGGTGCTGCACTGATGGATGCCAAAATAAAGGGGAAATTACGCAGTTAATGGCAAACTCTTTACAGCGTGGATGTACAAAGGGTTCTTGGGGTCCAAGCTCATAGCTCCCTGAAAGTGCGACACATGTAAATAAGGTGGTAAAGAAGGTGTATAGTATGCTTGCCTTCATTGGTCGGGGGCATTAGAGTCAAAGAGTAGAGGGCACCGCTTTAAGGTGAAAGGGGCAAAGTTTAAAGGAAATGTGCTGAGCAAATATTTTACACAGAGGTTGGTGGGTGCCTGGAACGGACTGCCAGAAGTGGTGATGGAGGCAGAAATGATAGTAGCATTTAAGAGGCTTTTAGATAAGTATATGGATATGCAGGGAATGGAGGGACATGGAATTTGTGCAGGCAGAGGTGATTATTTTAACAATTTCACATTCAACATGAACATTGTGAGCTGATGGGCCTGTTCCTGTGGTGTGCTGTTCTATGTTCAATGTTCTGTTTTCTCCAATCGACTCAATCAATTGACTTTGCTGTACGTTTGACTACTGTGAGCCATAAAACCTGCCATATTCCCTTGTAATTGGCTGCTGTAGTGTTGTTAATAAATATTCTGATCTAAATGCAGTTTTTTTTCTTTGCTTTAGAAAACCCAATTTATATTTTTAGACTGGAATGACAAGGGGTTTGCATTTTGTAGCCACCCACCTGTTTTACAAGCAGTGGAGTCCAGGAGTTACAGATTATAAGTTTGGAATTATTATTAGGAGTGGTATACAGGGGAGCACATTTCCTGCCTGTCTGCGTTCACAAGGTTAACATAAGATCATAAGTGATAGGAGCAGAATTCGGCTACTCGGCCCATCAAGTCTACTCTGCCATTCAATCATTGCTGATCAATCTCTCCCTTCTAACCCCATTCTCCTGCCTTCTCCCCATAACTCCTGACACTTATCTGTCATTCCTAATGAATGGCATTTGGAAAATAGTGGCAAAATCTATGCAAGTCAGGAACCAAAATTAAAAAGAATTACAGAGGTTTCATTAGGCACAGTTCATAAGTTCATAAGTTATAAGACCAGAATTAAACTAATTGCCCCATCAAGCCATTCAATCATGGCTTTTCTATCAACCCCATTCTTCTGCCTTCTCCCCATAACGCCTGACACCCGTACTAATCAAGAATCTATCAATCTCCACCTTAAAAATCCATTATCGGCCTCCACAGCCTTCTGTGGCAAAGAATTCCACAGATTCACCACCCTCTGACTCAAGTAATTCCTCCTCATCTCATTTTATTCGGAGTCTGTGGCCTCTGGTCCTTTTCTCTCCACTACTAATTAAAAACAACTGCAGAAGTAATGGGTGCCAAAAAGAACACTTAAATGTAAGAAGAATTTGTCACAAAAGGCAGAATTTTAATTAATTGGAGAATCCTCTTGGGGATCAGTGCTTTCAGGAAAAGTTTTAATAAAGGTTTGGCCTGCATTTTCAGCGACTGTTTGGCTTCTACTGCAGCTCACGTCTCTGTGGAAGAAAACAACTAAAACTGGCCCAGCCCTGGCTGACAACTGAATCGTAGATAAGGCACTTGGAGACAGCTGGGCAGATAAGCTAATCATCTTGTGAAAGATAATCCTGTTTCCACATCTGAGTCAGAAGGTTGGCACCTGAGAGATAAGCACCGAAGCAAGCAAGTTGACATTTGGAACTCTGAACTGCAGAATTATTTAATCAGGAGCCATTCAATCTACTGTGCAATCAAGGGAGCAGATGACTTGATTGCGGAAAAAATTGGCCATCTTATTGATCTTATTAGAGACACAACAGGTTTTGAAAGGCTGTTTACTAATAGAGGCTGTCAACCTTCTGATTTTCTTTTCCTTGCTGTTTGATTTACAGGATTGTGAAGGGAATGGCAATGGAAGTGATCATTAAATAACCCATTTGCATTGCACAAGTGACTCAGTCCCGGCTGTGTTGGCAGTAGTTCCAAAACATGGATCACATTTCAGTGCTTCAGATGAACAGACTCTGAAATGTGTTCTTGCTTTGAAAGCAAGAATGAGACTTCTGAAGTCTAAACTGGGTTAGCATATGATGAGCGTTTGACAATAGACAATAGGTGCAGGAGGAGGCCATTTGGCCCTTCGAGCCAGCACCGCCATTCAATGTGATCATGGCTGATCATTCTCAATCAGTACCCCGTTCCTGCCTTCTCCCCATACCCCCTGACTCCGCTATCCTTAAGAGCTCTATCCAGCTCTCTCTTGAATGCGTTCAGAGAATTGGCCTCCACTGCCTTCTGAGGCAGTGAATTCCACAGATTCACAACTCTCTGACTGAAAAAGTTTTTCCTCATCTCAGTTCTAAATGGCCTACCACTTATTCTTAAACTGTGGCCCCTTGTTCTGGACTCCCCCAACATTGGGAACATGTTTCCTGCCTCTAATGTGTCTAACGTGACAGAATCATAGGGCGCTCTTTTAGAAAGGAAGTGAGGAGGAACTTCTTTAGTCAGAGGGTAGTTAATCTGTGGAACTCATTGCCACAGAGGGCTGTGGAGGCCAGGTTAGTGGATATTTTTAAGGCAGAGATGGACAAATTCCTGATTAGAACGGATGCCAAGGTTTATGGGGAGAAGGCAGGAAAATGGGATTAAGAGGCAGAGATCAGCCATGATTGAACGGCGGAGTAGACTCGATGGGCCGCATGGCCTAATTCTACTCCTACAACTTGTGAACATGATAACAAATCAGGAGTCTAAGTAGAGTTGTGAGCACAGGATGGCGCAGTGAGCCAGTGGCTGTGTTGGTGGCTTACAACTCCAGAGACCCACGTACGATCCAGACTGTGGGTGCTGTCCGTACATTGTAGTGACTATGTGGGCTTTTTCCAGGTGCTCCGGTTTCCTCCCACACGCGAAAGATGTTCAAGCTTGGAGGTTAATTGGCTTTGGGGAAATTATAAATTATCCCGAGAGTGTAGGATAGTGCTAGTGTATGGAGTGATCACTGGTCGGCGCGGGCCTGAGGGGCTGAAGGGCCTGTTTACGCACAGTATCTCTAAAGTTCCAAAGTCTAAAAATTGATAGATGGATGGATGGATGGACCTGGATTCACTCGCAATGCCATTGAAACATGCAAGGTCCAAAGGTATCTTGGCAGGAATAATGTATTGAGTTCCTCATAGAAAAATCTGAAATACAGTATGAGCCGTTGTTTAAAATAAGGGTTTATCCATTTCAGGACAGAGACATTGCAATTTCATTGACTCCATTTATATCTCATGTTGCCGCGGCAAGGCCACCAGAATAATCAAAGCCAAATCTCACCCTGGCCATTCCCGCTTCTCCCCTCTCCCATCAGGCAAGAGGTATGGAAGTGAGAAAACATATACCTCCAGACTCGGGGACAGTTTCCTCCCAGCTGTTATCAGGCAACTGAACCATGATGTCAACAACTAGAGAGTGGTCCTGAGCTACTATCTACCTTATTGGAGACCCTCGAACTATCTTTAATCGGACTTTAATGGACTTTATCTGGTGCTACACGTTATTCCCTTGATCATGTATCTGTATACATGTGCTAAGTTCATTTATAATCATGTATTGTCTTTCCGCTGACTGGTTAGCATGCAACAAAAGCTTGTCACTGTACCTTGGTACACGTGACAATTAAAGTAAATTAAACTAAACTAAACTAAAATTTCCACCATCATGATGCAACTGTATTGCCAAATGGAGCGTAGATAGGTGGAGAAAGTAACCAAGGCTGGAGGCAAGAAGTGAAGATAAGTGGAGAAATGACTGGTTTAATTCCAGCATTTTTCTATTTTTAAATAGTAAACTATTAAATTGTCAAAGGGATTAAAGCTATGGGAAAGATGAACCAGAAACAATTAGGAATGATGGCTAATAGTCATGGATAAAACTAGGTTAATCTCTTAAAAATGCACTGTGAGAATGAGGGGATTAAATAAGATTGAAGATTAAATGATATCACTGACACAGATTTCATTGCACACTGTAGAGTTTTGGGCTGATTTTTATCATTGTACGGGGCTGCAAATAGGGGAAAAATAAGCCCAAATACATCGCTTTGCAGCCAATTCATCGCTGGAATTAGGTCAAGAGCAGTTAGTGAATTTTATTTGACAGATTTATAGGCCTGGAAATGTTATTGCCATGGTAAATTAACGGTCATTAAATTTTCTTCATTGAAGCCAGCAGTAGGAGGCATAATAAACTCTTTATCAGAGACATTACTGTCTCCACATCCAACCGCGTGCCACAGCCGCCTCCCTGCAGCATCTTTCCATTGTTTGCTACATTCAAAGCTGTCAGCTGTCACTTATTTCTGATGTGGATGAGTATTGGTACCATTTTCCATGAGGTTCAGAACAACTCTACTGTGACAGTTCTAGAGTACAGTTTAGATAACCGCACTTCAGTCCAGTCAGAAATAAAAACAAATGGACATTCCGTGGTCTGACCTGATATGATAAACTACAAAATCGCAAGAAAAAATACTCCAGTGCTGGGGTAACTCAGTGAGTCAGGCAGCATCTCTGGAGAACATGGATGGACGACGTTTCAGCTCGGGACACTTCGTCAGACTGGCATCTGCAGTTCCTTGTTTCTACCTGCAACATCATGCTGATCCAATTAATCTATGGATACAAAGAAAGTGTGGTGCTCTTTTAGGGAAATATGCAAATAAGATGCATGTGACGCATCAGGCAAAAAAGTTGTTTGTCAGCAAAAAAAGTGGACACAAAAGTTCTGAAACTCCTGGTGGCTCCGAGAGATTTTTGTAGATTATAAAGTCATACACTGTGGAAATAGGCCTTTCGGCCCAACTTGCCCATGCTGACCAACATACCCTATCTACACTAGTCACACCTGCCTGCATTTAATCCATATCCTCCTAAACCTATCTCATCCATGTACCTGTCCAATGTTATCTAAATGTTGTAAAAGTACCTGCCTCAATTACCTCCTCTGGCAACTTGTTCCATATACCTATGTAAGATCCTTTGTTTATCCCTGGACCATAATCATTACATGTGCACTCGACACCTACAGCTACAATGTACCTTCCATTCAGGATGTGCAGAGTAGCTTTAAACAGAGAGGACTGCTTTATCTGGTGCTGGTAGTAATTTAGTAATTGTGCAGCTGGTGAACACTTTGTCTGTTTGATAGAAAACTTTGAACAAAGAAGTACTATATTATTTTGGATTAGGAATTGAGCAGCACAGTGGCGCAGCGGTAGAGTTGCTGCCTTACAGCGACAGAGACCCGGTTCAATCCTAACTACGGGTGCTGTCTGTACGGAGTTTGTACGTTCTCCCCATGACCACATGAGTTTTCTCCGGCGCTCCAGTTTCCACACTCCAAAGACGAACAGGTTTGTCCGTTAATTGGCTTTAGTAAAATTATAAATTGTTCCTAGTTTGTAGGATAGTACTGGTGTAGGGGGTAATCACTGGTCAGAGCAGAGTTGGTGGGCTGAAGGGCCTGTTTCCATGCTGCATCTCTAATGTCTAAAGTCGGAAGAATGAAAGAAAATTAAAATGTGTATTTTGCGGATGACACGAAGCTGGATGGCAGTGTTAGCTGCGAGGAGGATGCTAGGAGGCTGCAGAGTGACTTGGATAGATTAGGCGAGTGGGCAAATGCATGGCAGATGCAATATAATGTGGATAAATGTGAGGTTATCCACTTTGGCGGCAAGAACAGGAATGCAGAGTATTACCTGAATGGTGACCGATTGGGAGAAGGGGAGATGCAACGTGACCTGGGTGTCATGGTGCACCAGTCATTGAAAGCAAGCATGCAGGTGCAGCAGGCAGTGAAGAAAGCGAATGGTATGTTGGCATTCATAGCAAGAGGATTTGAGTTTAGGAGCAGGGAGGTTCTGCTGCAGTTGTACAGGGCCTTGGTGAGACCGCACCTGGAGTATTGTGTGCAGTTTTGGTCTCCTAACCTGAGGAAAGACGTTCTTGCCTTAGAGGGAGTACAGAGAAGGTTCACCAGATTGATCCCTGGGATGGCGGGACTTTCATATGAGGAAAGACTGGATAGACTGGGCTTGTACTCGCTGGAATTTAGAAGACTGAGGGGGGATCTTATAGAAACATATAAAATTCTTAAGGGGTTGGAGAGGCTAGATGCGGGAAGATTGTTCCCGATGTTGGGGGAGTCCAGAACCAGGGGTCACAGCTTAAGGATAAGGGGGAAGTCTTTTAGGACCGAGATGAGAAAACATTTCTTCACACAGAGAGTGGTGAGTCTGTGGGATTCTCTGCCACAGAAGGTAGTTGAGGCCAGTTCATTGGCTATATTTAAGAGGGAGTTAGATGTGGCCCTTTTTGCTAAAGGGATCAGGGGGTATGGAGAGAAGGCAGATACAGGCTACTGAGCTGGATGATCAGCCATGATCATATTGAATGGCGGTGCAGGCTCGAAGGGCCGAATGGCCTACTCCTGCACCTATTTTCTATGTTTCTATGTATTATTTATCTGGTAAATCTAGTTTATTAATCGCCTATTGTGAAATCCAGGTTCTTGCCAGCAAGAAGTTTCATATTTGAGCTACAGTTAGAGTTCCTGTACATGTATCTGTTTATTGGGCCTGGTAGTATTGTCACCACCAGATTTATTGCCGTGCCCACTCGTCGTGAACAGTTAATGATAAGCTTTCATCTTGAAGGTATTTATTCACAAAATGCTGGAGTAACTCAGCAGGTCAGGCAACATCTCAGGAGAGAAGGAATGGGTGACGTTTCGGGTCGAGACCCTTCTTCAGACTGATCAAGTCTGAAGAAGGGTCTCGACCCGAAATGTCACCCATTCCTTCTCTCCTGAGATGCTGCCTGACCTGCTGAGTTACTCCAGCATTTTATGAATAAATTCCTTCGATTTGTACCAGCATCTGCAGTTATTTTCCTACACTAGCTTTCATCTTGAAGCGCTGTGGGTGAAAGAGCAGAGGAATAAGAGGACACTGAGGCTGGTACAGCTTCAAGCAAATTGATTTCTGTGCCACTCAGTTACATACATTAACAAACACAGCAGTGTGCTCCAAAATGAAATATGAATTAAGGATTACATGATCCAAACAAAGACACACAAAATCACTTGCTGTGGGCTTCGGATATCAATCTCGATCTGCTTGAGTATGCCTCAATATACCTCCTTCTTTCTTATTTACATTCCAAGCTAAATATATGGATGTAAGGTGCATGTTGGTATAAGGGTGAAACACTCAGGAGTATTCATTCCACTTAATTATAATACATTAATCACGCCCGGGATTTCAGCCCTGTTTAATTAATCAAACTTAATTGCTGAGCATGTTCTAATTAGCTTTGGGGTAGCCTTAGTCTGCGCTTTCCTGTAAAAACTATTGACTTGTACAAGATATACTGTACAGCATCAGCTGGTTTCAACCACCTGTACAATGACCTCAGACTTTGCAGGTTTCAACAGCTTTTCCCAGAGAGTTAATAATTTAAACTGGTAATATTTGTAAAGAATCGCAGTCAAATGAGGTTTGTCCAAGGTAGGAAAATGTCACTGTGTAGGTTTTTACAAGCACAATGTTCTATTGTGTGATCTGACAGAGATTGGGTCCTCATACTGCCTCCCTACATGCAAAAACTTTACAACAAAGAAGCAACATAGAGTATGTGCACTTGTGATGATTCAGAATACCTTTGATTTGCCAGCAGACGTATTGTCTTGAAAGGCATTTCTACCTCTCTGTAGAAATGTAACATTCCCACTAACTACTGGTAATTCTTGGCTCACAACCATTTAAAATAGTGAAGGAACATTTGGATATTTAGTAGTTTATTTTCAGTCTTGTTTAGAGATGTAGTGTGGAAACAGGCCCTTCTGCCCACCGAGTCTGTGCCAACCAGCGATCGCCCATACATTAGTTCTTAACCATACACATTAGGACAAATTTACAGGAGTCAATTAACCTATAAATCTGCACATCTTTGGAATGTGGGTGGAAATCGGAGCACCCAGAGAACACAGGGAGGACGTACAAACTCCATACAGATAGCATTCGTAGTCAGGATCAAACATGAGTCTCTGGCGCTGTAAGGCAGCAACTCATCAGTAAAGAGGAAGGAGCACAGAGCTTCACAAGCTACCCACACACATAGTCCTTCGAACACCTGCAACCCATCTGTGGGTCTATGATTTGCCTCGTCAATGACCACAGAACCCACTAAACCAAAGTGAAAGCAAGTTCTCCTCGATCTCAAAGGACCACCGAAGAGGAAGAAGTACATAACCTTGGCAGCCCGAACACCCACTCAAACAGACAGGAACTTCTAAATGAAGCACACATGCATCAGTTCTTTAATCAATGGGTGATTTTTGGCTTGTTGCATGTAAGAAATAGCTGAAGCAGATGGTGAAATAATTTGAATTTCTAAGTTTATTTTAACATGTTCCAGATGTTTGTTCGTGCTTTAACATGATTGCTGCAAAGGAAAGATTGCGAATGCAATACAACTTTGTATTAAAATGGTGTGAGATTGAGAAGCAAATCATGATGGTCAGTGAAGTCAAAAACAACTTGACTAACTATGAAGAATGTGCTAAAAGAGAATTATGATTAGATCTTATAGGATGTAAATGCACGCATTAGTCAATACTGTGATGTTATATTTGAAATAAACAGATAGTTTAGGACAGACGAAACATCAGGCTTGCAAAGTGGTACAGCGGTAGAATTGCTGCCGAACAGCACCAGAGACCCGGGTTTGATCCTGACGACAGGTGCTGTCTGTACAGAGTTTGCACATCTTCCCTGTGACCATGTAGGTTTTCATGTTCATAAGTTATATGACCAGAATTAGGCCATTTGGCCCATCAAGTCTACTCTGCCATTCAATCATGTCCGATCTATCTATCTTTCCCTCTCAACCTTATTCTCCTGCCTTCTCCCCGTAAACCCTAACATCTGTAGTCTTCGGGTGCTCCGGTTTCTTCCCACAATCCAAAGATGTGCAGGTTTGTAGGTTAATTGTCTTCTGTAAATTATCGTTAGTGTGTAGGATAGAACTAGTGTATGGGTGATCGTTGGTCAGCACGGACTCGTTGGACTGAAGGGACTGTTTCCACACTGTATCTCTAAACTAAACTTAAGGAACATGGAAACAAAGCATGATACTTGAAACAAGTAGAGGCAGACACAGAGGGAGATAGAGAGCACACCGTAGGGGAGACTCGTCTAAAGGACTTGAAGCAAACAACATTGGAACAGAATCTGTTAAATGCACCATTATTATTAATATTATTAATATTATTAACAATAGACAATAGGTGCAGGAGGAGGCCATTCTCTATGCTCAAATAAGCTTTTCACCTACTAGAAACCTTATTGCCACGAGATCTACAAGCTTATTCCAATTTATAATCACCACTCTGGACTAACAGTTATGTCCATATATAGTAGAAAGACAGCTCTACCAAAATCACACCTGTAACTGGTTTCCCTGTTGCATGTTTAAAGTCTTTGATTGCTTTCCTGTATAATTGAGGTTAAATGATATTCCATTTGGCACCTGTATCTATTTGAAATCTCAGGTAGTTTCTTGTCTCTAATTGAAGTACCACACACTTCTCATCATTCAAATCACTGTTCCCACTGACAATGATGCCATTTGTTCCTTATTGTTCCTTATTCCCCATTAACTGTTCAGGCTCTTTGTCCAATTAGTAGAAGAAGTTTCGCCTGAAGCAGCCCCTCACAATAATAGATACATTGCCTCTGAAGAGTGTGTGCATTCTGTTCGCTACCCTGTTTGTCAGCAATTCTTGCCAACTCTCAGTTTCGTATTTGAGCTCCAGGTACATTTCCATTCTATGTATTCATGGGTCTAGATGGTCTTGTCACCATCAGATTTATTGCCTGAAGTCCTTCCAACTTATGCATTTTCCTTTGGAGGTTTTGACACAGAGTTGATTCAAAATGACATAAACCTTCAGCAGTACCACCAAAAAAAATAGGTTTTCAGTTTAGACCTCAGGGCCACTGGCATCCTAGGTGGGGAGGTGTTGCACCAGGTCTATTGTTTTATCAAGCTTGATTTAACACTCTCCTTTAAGTTGTCCAACACCCATCACTAGACACCAAAGCACCTAAGCACCTAAGGAGTTTAGAAGAGGGAACATCATTGAAACTTACTGACTAGTGAAAAGCCTAGATAGAGTGAATGTGGAGAAGATGTTTCCACTTGTGGGGAAAATCAAAGCCCAGAGGCCATAGCCTCAGAATAAAAGAATGTACCTTTAGAAAGGAGATGAGGAGGAATTTCTTGAGTCCATGAGTTGTGAATCTGTGGAATTCAATGCCATAGAGGGCTGTGGAGGGCAAATCATTGGGTATGTTTAAAGTAGAGATTGACAGATTCTTGATTAGTAAGAGTGTGGGAAGAAGGCGGGAGAACGGGGTTGAGAGGGAAAGATAGATCAGCCCTGATTGAATGCTGAAGTAGACTTGATGGGCCGAATAGTCTAATTCTGCTTATGAACATGAACATACAAGCATATTTCCATATTAAGCAGTGCTGCGTAAACTGACTGTTAGTCATTTAATGCATTAATAGTGATCCAGTGGATGCCTTTCTATTGAACGCACCAATATTATTAATAATATTAACAATCTCCATACTCAAATATGCTTTTTTTTACCCAGTAGAAGCCTTGTAGCTATGCTATCTACAATCTTTGTCCTAGCCACCACACTGGATCAACAGTTGGGCCCATGCAGTAGCACAAAGACAAACTCTACCAAACACAATAATAACACACGTAACTGTTTTCACCATTGTGCTTTTAAAGTCTTTAATTGCTTCCCTGTATAATTGAAGTGAAATGATGTTCCATTTGGCACTTGTGTCTACTTGAAATCTCAGGTAGATTCTTGTCTCTAATTTAAGTTCCACACACTTCTCATCAATCAAATCACTGATCCGACTGACAACAATGTCAGTTGTCCCTGAATCCCTATTAACAGTTCAGGCTCCCTGTCCATGTGCAGGTGATTTTTTTTTTAAACAGAATTTTTGCATTGTTACATATTTTATTAAAAAGGAGAATACAATTTTCCCTTGTGCAACTCACGGTTCCACCTGCAGTTCCAATGCTGTCATATCCATGACTTTCCATAGCCATAACTTGAAGCTTTTTTTGTGCTGCCTTTAAGTTCAACCTCTATGCTTTCTGACACATGACAAATATTATTTCTTTTCTTGAAAGTCAGGCTAGTTTCTGGAAGCAATCTTTCTCACACACTAGAATTTCCAATTCCAAATGCAAGTCTGCCTCAGTGGACTTCTTCTGGATTAATTGCATGAAACCCATGCCTTTTAGCAAGGTTTGGTACCACTGTTTCATACTGGTCATATAACTCACCAACTTCCCGTCTTGCCCAAATGAAATACTTTGTTTCCTTTACATATGTGATCATCCGTTTCTGCTTTGATATGCTAAATTTTAAAACGTTTCAGGTTCAAAATGCGAGCTTTTAAAATAAGTGTTACGTTGATTGGCACCTCATTGTGGACATTGTTCTGTCCTCTGCTCTTTCCCCTCTCATTAACTTAAGACAAGCATGTTTTGCTCATTTCTCAGTTCAGATGAAGGGTCCTTGACTGGAAACATCAACTCTGTTTTTCTTTCCTCTAAGGATGTTTGACCTACTGAACCCTTCCAGCATACTTTACATTTGCTCTGCATTTCCATCATCTGCAGAATGGTTTTGTATCATTGGCATTACTGAGAATTTTCTAAGCATATGTATAGTATCATAGATTTATCATTTTCTCAACCCAGTCTGTCTAATCTAAAAACATTCCAATCTTCACATTCTTCACTGTCACAGGAGGAAGTTTCGCTACACAGACCTGTTCCGTCTTCTGTTTCAGCCCCACGGAACATCAGAACATAAACAGGAGCAGATGTGAAGCATATGCACTATCCAGGCTTATTGCTGACCTTTGTTTTTCTCGCACAATTACAGAAGCTGACCTCGACTTATTGTTGATGAAGACCAGCATACTATGCACAACATCGTGACGTTATCCAGAGAAATGCAATGGCACAGCTGCTAGAGCTGCTGTCTCATAGCTCCATAGATCTGGGTTTGATCCTGACCTTGGGTGCTGTCTGTGTGGAGTTTGCACGTTGCCCCTGTGACTAAGTGTGTTTCCTCCTGGTACTCTCCTCCCACATCCCAAAGACATGTAGGTTTGTAGGTTAATTGGCCTCTGTAAGTTGCCCCGAGTGGGATTCTATGAACCGCTATGAATTTCAATGACTCAGTGACAAGTTGTTTACCACACCAGAATCATAGTTGACCTGCACTATGAGAATGGCTCCATTTGGTTCCCCTTTTACCTATCAAATCACAATCAGGATATCTCTCCCAGTCCATGCACATTATTTCACCTCCAGTGTTCCTCTTTACGCAACTTTCCTTCATTTGCAATTTGTCCCTTCGAAAGATTATCCAGTTATCCAACAAATAGCAGAGGTTGGGATCTACTGGCCATGAACTTAATGACCTTTATGCATTGCAAATAATCATTGTTGGAGTAAACATTCTGCAATATGGCAGTCAGCCTCATACACTGGGACGTGACAATTATCTGCACCAGTGGGGAAAGTATCCTGGACAAGAAGGGAAGACACAAAGTGTTGGAGTAACTCAATGGGCAAGACAGCATCCATGGAGAACATGGATTGGTGATGTTTCGGGTTGGGACCCTTCTTCAGACTGGTGAAGATGGCCAATGATGGACGATGATGGATGAATAGTATGCAATGCAGAGCAGAGAAAGGGTTGAAAGAGATGGTGGGTTGGATGACACAAGAGACTAGAGATGCTCGAATCAGGAGGACAAATCAAACGTCTGGAGATACTCAGTCTGAGGAAGGGTCCAGACCCAAAACATCACCTATCTATGTTCTCCAGAGATGCTGCCTCATCTGCTGAGTTACTCCGGCACTTTGTGTCTTTCTTTTGTAAACCAGCATCTGCAGTTTCTTGCCTGACAAAGAAGGCGATTGTTTGGTGATTTCTCCCCTCATTGGCATCCATCAGATGGATAAAGCAAAACTTTCTACACAACAGATTCAAAGAAAACACTGATTTGACACATTGTTCACACAACAGATGAAGGTCAAAGTGCTGATCAGATCTGTTACCGCAGGACGGCAGACTTTTGATCTAATTTAAGTGTCAAGCCTGCTCTGGTCTAAGGGCTATAAGAGGCTTTGTTGCTAGCTTTGTTGAATGATTGGAACAAAACTCAAAAGTATTACTGATTCAAGCGCAGAGAAGTGATTTCACTGCTGGGATTTCCTGTCTCATTCTAGGTAATAGTTGGCAAGTACATTCAGTGACAGAAGCTTTCTCCAGGGGTTCGATTACGATCATAGAATGAGAGAATTTCAGTAATTCCCACTTACATTTTAACAACCTTATGTATTGCAATGAGAATTGATGTAAAGGTTGTTTCTGACAACACGTCCATTGAACAAAATATTATTTTGTGTTTCAAGAGTTCAAACAAATTGAAAAAAATTGGGATTTAAGAGTCTTCATTTCCATATGGCATATAATTGAGATTTATTTAGCAATATGCTGAGACATTTGGAGACACTTTCAAATTTATTGGGTAGAAATTTGAATTAACAATGTTTAACATGCTAGTACCAATTTCCCATGCATTCAATTTATTTGTGAGGGCATCCCATTGGAAATAAATGGATTAAGATCTATATCACAAAGCATATCCAAGAATATTGTGGCAATGGCAGCAATTATTGACCAACAAAGTTTCTATTTTAGTGACAGAATGTGCCATAAATCTTTAACTTCTCAGTTTGAATTTGAGTTTAGCTTATTGTCACTTGTAACGAGGTACAGTGAAAAGCTTTTGTTGCGTGCTAACCAGTCAGAGGAAAGACAATACATTATTACAATCAAGCCATCCACAGTGTGTAGATACATGATAAAGGGAATAATGTGAATAACCTTTCGTGCAAGATACAGCCCAATGAACTCCGATCAAAGATAGTTCAAGGGTCTCCACTGAGGTAGATAGTAGCTCAGGATAGTGTTTCAGTTGCCTGACAACAGCTGGGAAAACTGGGAATAAATCTGGAGGTGTGTGTTTTCATACTTCTATACCCTTTGCCCAATGGGCGAGGGGAGAAGAGGGCATGTCTGGGATGAGACTTGTCCTTGATTATGCTGGTGCCCTTGCCGAGGCAGCGTGAGGAGCAAATGGAGTCAATGGAAGGGAAATTTTGGCTAAATTCAGAATAAAATCCATTATTCACTGGAAAGGAATATCATTTGAAAAGGAAATCAATGATGAGAGCATGATAACTTAGAGATTCCTTTAGAAATACCCAATACCTCTGTCCCTGTCATGTGAATCGATAGAGAAAATCTCTTTATCTGCTTCACCTTGTGACATTTCAGGAAAAGAAGTTAGAGCAACAAACCTAACCACTGTTGTACTTCTCCCTAAATCCTACAGTCTTCCTACAGTCTTCACAGTTAAAACTGAGAACAGGGATAAGTGGCACTGAGGTTAAACAAATCACCCATATTCTTATTAATTTTACATGAGAGGCACAAATGGCCTCCCAGTGATCGGACATGACAAGGTTTAACGTTAATGGTATGGGTGAATGATGCCTTTTTTTGTGAGCATTTTTCATTCAAATTTTTACCCGGTGAATTTGAAATGACCTCCTAGACATGGAATAGGCAGGGTGATAGAAAAGGCTCTGTGTTCGTTTATTTTACCCATGATAGGAGAATCAAAACAAAGGACATATGTCTAAGGTGAGAGGAGCAAGATTCAATACAAAACCCGAGGGGCGACTTTTTCACTCAGAGGGTGGTGGGTGGAACTAGCTGCCAGAAGAGGTAGTTGAGACAGGTGCTATAATAATAGCATTTAAAAGACACTTGGACAGGTACATGGATAGGAAAGGTTTAGAGGGATACTAGACCAAGTGGACCCTTTGGGCCCAAACCATTCCAGCATTGGTGCAGCACCCTCTTCTCCCCCACTCCCTCCTCCCGTCCCTCCCCCCTCCCCCCCACCCCCCCCTCCCCCCCCCTCCCTCCCTCTCCCTCCCCCCTTGATCCCCTCCCCCTCCCTACCACCTCCCTCCCTCTGTCTCTGAATTTGGATCTATAGGGGATGGTGCCTCAAAAAGGCAGCCACTATCACCAAAGACCCACACCACACCACACTGGCCACATTCTCATTTCACCCATATTCTTGGGAGGCAGGTATAGGAGTCTGAAAATTGTGATTACCAGGTTTAATAGCTCCTTCTCAACAACCATCAGGCCCTTGAACTCTGCACAACACTAACCTCAACTGTGAGTTTTTAATGGACCGTCTTTGGTTGCACTGACTTTGGGGGTTTTTTTGCACTGGTATTGTGGTCATTCATTTCTTTATTATCTTTTATCCATGTGTATTGTGTTTACAAGCCTGTAAACCTACTGTAAATGAGAATTTGATTGTTCCATTGTTGATATATATGATCATTAACCACTCTTGGCATTACAATAAACAACTTATTTCCTTGTGGTCAATTTATCTCAATGAAGTACATTTTGATCTAGTTGCAGAACTTCAGAGAATTGACCAGCACCAGAGGTCAAATATTCAGTTTGATGGAGCAGATTTTCACAACACTGCTGTTCACAATGTTGTTTCAAAATAGAGACTGAGAAATCTCATTCACCTCTCTTCCCTAACATTTAATATGAGACATGACCTTTGCTGGGAGACTGTGTGGGAAAGGGGAGAGAGATGAGGGCTTGATTAGAGACCAGCAAAAATTGTGTTAGCGTCTCTGAAGAGTCTCATCTGAATTTCCAACCAATGCAGCTGGTGTTTTTGCTGTTAGATTTCAATACTGCTTAAGTCTTGCTAAGTTACACGTGTAAAGAGCAAGTATAATAGAAACATTCACAAGCAAATAATTTATGAATATCCACCTGCAGCATATACATTCAGACTATTAATTATAATGAACATTCTTTCACCGACAAAAAAAACCCGCCAGCTTTCAACTCAGATAAACTATTTAGTTTTAACTAACTGAAATAAACAACAGCTGACTGACGTATCAAGGCATGTATTTCCTTTGGGTAATTATCGTCCTGGCTTAATTTGGGTAACAAACTTACTTGGCGGTTTGAGATATCTGTTTCATACCCGCCCACATCAAGAGAATCATGTGAAGTATTCTCTGAAATGAGCCAGACTGCAGATGCTGGAATCTTGAGCAAAACACAGACTGCTGGAGGAACTCTACGGGTCAGGCAGCATCTGTGGAGAGAAATGGGCAGGTGACGTTTCAGATCGGGACCCTTCCTCAGATAAACAATGAAACATATGTTTACATGGATGACCCAAGACTCAACATGTCCTAAAATATTTATCAGCCCATTAAGTCATTTAGAAATGCATTTTCAAAAGCTCCTTTTGAAAAAGTTACGCCTGCAATGCAGAAAATGTTTGCGGGAATTTGCACGCAGAAAACTCCCCACAAAAAGCATGAAGTAATGGCCAGATAGCTAGGTTTTTTTTAAGTCTTTTTTATTGTTTTAGGCATAATTGTGGCCAGGGTACCCCTGACACCCTTACCAATCAAGAATCTATCAATCCCTGCCTTAAAAATATCCATTGACTTGGCCTCCACTGCCTTCTGTGGCAATGAATTCCACAGATTCACCACCCTTTGACGAAAGAAATTCCTCCTCATCTCCTTTCTAAACGTATGTCCTTTTATTCTGAGGCTGTGGCCTCTGGTTCTGGAGTCTCCCACTAGTGGGAACATCCTCTCCACATCTACTCAATTCAGGCTGAATTCAATAGACAATAGACAATAGGTGCAGGAGGAGGCCATTCGGCCCTTCGAGCCAGCACCGCCATTCAATGTGATCATGGCTGAATTATGGCGCCAATTGTCATAGATAGACAAAATGCTAGTGTAGAACTCCATGTAATTGATTTACCCTTCTCAACCATCAGTACCAAAGGAAAATGTGTGGATGTTTTCAGTCCTTGTTCATGCACCATTGTTTTCACTTTTCAGAGGCCTGAATGAGTGGAGATTATATTCCTCATTATAATGTCCGCAACTTGTCGGGCGACACAGTGCTGCAGCTGTCAGAGCTGCCACCTCACAGCACCAGAGACCCAGGTTCGATTCTAACCTCTAGTCCTGCCTGCGTGGAGTTTGCATGTTCTCCCTATGACTGTGTGAGTTTCCTCCGGGTACTCTGGTTTCCTCCTGCGTTCCAAAGACCTGAGGGTTTGCAGGTTCATCGGACTCTGTAAGTTTCCCCTGGAGTGAAGAGAGTGGATGCGAAAGTGGGATAATGTAGAACCAGTGTGAAGAGGAGATCAAAGGTTGGCATGGATAATGTGGCACAAAAGGTCTGTTTCCGTGCTGTATCTCTAAACTAAACAAAATAAAACTTCAAAGGGACACAAAGTGCTGAAGTAACTCAACGGGTCAAGCAGCGTCCCTGGAGAACAAGGATTGGTCAAGACCCTTCTTCAGACACCGGAAACATTACCTATCCATGTTCTCCAGCGATGTTGGCTGACTCCCTGAGTTACTCCAGCACTTTGTGTCCTTTTGTATGTTAACCTGCATCTGCAGTTCTTTGTTGCTAAACTAAACCTCAGACCACTTCAGAGTTGTTTTTTAGGATTAATTTTACTTCCACTAACTTCAATTCAAAGAGGTAGCAGAACAGTGAAGAAAAGTCTCACAGATTTAATATATGTTCTAATATCACTTTATTAGGTTTGTTTGATGAGCATCCGAGGGAAACATTTGAACATTCAATTATATTAAAGGTATGATGCACATTCATGTCGATAATTGAACCAGTTTTTATTGAGAGGCATTGAATCCTCTGATTACATCCATCTCTCATTAGGTCATAAGATGATAAGTGATAGGAGCAGAATTAGGCCACCTGGCCCATCAAGTCTACTCCGCCATTCAATCATGGCTGATCGACCTCTTCCTCCGAACACCATTCTCCTGCCTTCTCCTCATAACCCTTGTCACCCTAACGCTGCTCTGAATGGAGCCAGATTATTCACCGTATTGGTGTGTTGCTTGAGTCAAAGCTGAGTTTCTGGACCATGTCCTGTTCTGCACTCGGCCTGCCACTGTTCACCTCAGCTTTTATCATGTCCAAAATCCAACTATTCCAATGACTTCCTCACAAGCATCCTGAGCTCCACAGCTACCTCATCCAAAACTCTGCAGTCTAAATCCAACTAAGCTCACCTCACTCATTGCACATCGTCGTCGGTCAAATATATCTGTCAATGATGATTTAGAATTATTTCATCTCTATATTGAAAGCTGTTTTTGGCCTTTTGCCGACCTCTAATTCCAATCTTTGTGCATTCCTGTAATTCATTATCCCAGCTTTGGGAATATAGTCTTTACTTCTGGAACTCCCATTTTCCACTGAGATATTCCTTAACATCCACTAATACCTGTTTGTGAGATCTTCTGGTCAGATCCGGAGGTGTATGGTTGGATTTTTTACTTCATTAAAAATACGGCAGACATGCGAGGTGTTTTTTTAAGGATTAATTTTACCTCTGCCAACATGAATTAAAATTATTAGGCCATCCCAGAAAAGAAGGTAATACATTCCTGACACCGTGAATGCAGATTTGCTCTCAGATAGTCATGTTGGGCTTCTCTTTTCCGGAGGGGAGCTGGAGAAGTGATTCGTGCTTAAACACTCTTGGACATGAGCTAGAGGGCTGACTTTATTGTAAATGATAAGAGTCAGATCAATTTGACAAACACAGAACAACGAGAGCAGAACAGAGGTCATGTGGAATTTGTAAACACAGCAGTCCTGCTGAATCTTGAGAGTCCGTGACAAGGAAGGTTGTACCAGGGGAGCAAGCTGAACCTTTAGTAGATAAATTTGTTTAATATTGTGCTTTTATTTCCCACTAACACTGTGGTAACAATGCGACTATGGATTAGCACATCTAGGGACGCCACCGACCCAACTTGATGGTGTGCTGGTTATAAATCAGACCATCGGAGAGAATATATGTTGATGCAAGTCACCAAACAACTATTTCAAATGAAAAGTTAAATCATGGCTAGCAATTTTCACTTGGTGACTGGCCGCGGGCAGCGGAAAACAAATTTGTGAGTTATTGCACTGTATTTCTCATAGTATTCAATCCTTCCTTATTGATTCTATGTTTCATGGCTATGCGGGCTGTCCAATGCTAATGTTTCTCTGCTGCTGAGAATGGTGGACAGAAGGGGTTAAAATTGAGCCAAGTCTGCTTGTTGTCCAGCTGCCTTTCTGTTCTAACCCAAAGCTATTTCATCCTCAGCTGGTAGCAAATCAGCTCAGGGCCTCACCATGAAAACTCCCCTCACATTCCAGCCACTTGGGAATACTTTTTAAATTTAGTTTAGTGATACAGCACGGAAACAGGCCCTTTGGCCCACCGAGTCCATGCCGACCAGCAATCCCCGTACACTAGGACTATCCTGCACACGCTGGGGACAATTTACAAGTTACCAAAGCCAATTAACCTACAAATCTGTCTGTGTTTGGACTATAGCAGGATACCTGAGCACACATAGAAAATCCATGAGGTCACAGGGAGAACGTACAAACTCTGTACAGACAACACCCGTAGTCAGGATCAAACTAGGGTCTCTGGTGCTGTAAGGCAGCAACTCTACCACTGCGCACCTGTGCCGCCCTTCCTGGTCAATAATTATGGAGTTTAATCCCACTAGCGACCTGAGCCCAAAATGTACACCAGAAGCCTTGATTTTTTTTCTTGTCATTGGTGTAGGACTGATGATTAGGTGAACAGAAATAGGAGGCTATGATCAATAAAAATTGCAGGTACAAAAATTCTCCTCTTCCCCTTCCTCCCATCCCCTTCCACCTATATTCCTTCATCTGGCTTCACATTTCACACCTCTTCCATCCTTAACTCATGTCACACTTTTTGTCTTTTCATCTCTGGCCTTTGTTTATACATCTAATAATCAAGACCCCCCCTCCCCCCCCTCAGCTGAATCCACATATCATTTCCCAGGCTTTGTCCTGCCCTGATTTCTCCTCAAGCCTTCTCCCCCCCATGAAAATCAATCAGAATAAGGATCCCGACCTAAAGTGTCACCTATCCACATTCTCCAGATATGCTGCCTGAACCATGGAGTTACTCAAACACTTTGTGTCCTCCACCAGGACAAAGTCTGGGCTGACACTATTGTGCATCACTGAGGGAGTGCTGTAGAGTCAAGTATGCCACCTTTCAGTAAATAAATTTAACCAAGCACTGTGTGCATTTTCACTCAATCATAATGGAGAGTAACACTGCTTTAGTGATTACTAGACCAATCGGACCCGTTGGGCCCAAACCTCTCCTGTATTGGTGCAGCACCCTCTCCTCTCCCACTACCCCCTCCCCTCCCTTCCCTTCCACTATTGTGTACCGATTTGGCTGCAATTTAGGAACAAACAAACAAACAAACAAACGAGAGTTTTTGTATATAGATATTAGAGAGGTATAGAAACATGGAAACAGGCCCTTCGGCCGATCAAGTCCATGATGTCCATCAAGCACCTACTTACACTAATCTTCCATCAGTTCCCAATTTCCATTCTCCACTACTATGCCACCCTGAACACTCATTAATATCAAGCGTTGATGCCTTGTGGTGGAATGTAGTGGATTTATATTACAGATGTGTACCAGTTGTATTTACTATGTTAATAACACAAATTAAGTAGATCATTGAAATAAAGAAAACACTGACTATGATGAAGTGCACTGCTTATTCTTGAGAAGGTATCACAAAAAGCTGGAGTAACTCAGCAGGTCAGGCAGCATCTCAGGAGAGAAGGAATGGGTGCTTTTTGTGATACCTTCGATTTGTACCAGCGTCTGCAGTTATTTTCCTACACAGCTTATTCTTGGGTAGTGGGTTCATTAGGTTTTGGGTTGAGAGGTGGGCAGCTTTCTGCTCTTTTCTCAGGCTGCAGCTTGCATTTAATTGCTGATGTGGAGAAATAGCTCAATATGCCTCAGGACCTGTCTCACACCATTTCCTTACAACACTATCCCGTGGCAAGTCAAGCAGATTTCCAAGGGCTTCACAGCACTGTCAGAGCCACAGTGAGGAATATGGAGAGAGGTAATGCATGTGGCCGTGTATTTTCTGTACGAAAATTGCTACCGATTCAAAACCCTAGACCTCTCTTGCTCACGGGATCTCCCAAGAAATGCACAGCATTGTACAGCACGGGAACAGGCCCTTCAGTCTAGGGTAGACACAAAATGCTGGAGTAATGCAGCGGGTCAGGCCGCGTCTCCGGAGAAAAGGAATAGGTGACTTTTCGGGTCAATCTGAAGAAGGTCTCGACTCGAAATGTCACCTGTTCCTTTTCTCCAGAGATGCTGCCTGACCCACTGAGTTACTCCAGCATTTTGTGATTATCTTCGGTGTAAAGAGCATCTGCAGTTCCTTCCTACAACTTCAGTCCAGGATGCCTGTACCACAGATTATGCCGAATTAAACTAACAAATTAAAAAAATTAAGCTTTTCACTGTACCTCGGTGCACATGACAATAAACCGAACTGAACATTCATCAATTGAAGGGTACAGCCGGGTCGAATATCTGCCTTACTTTTCCCTTGTAATCCCTTGCAATTCCACCCGCGTTTAATTAGCAGGTTCACGCCGGTACAGAACACAGCCAGTTTAGGCTGTTCATCAGGACAGGGTGTGGAGGGTGGAACTGTAAGCTAGCACATCGCTGAACGTGTCCCTACCTGCAACACAGACCTGCATTCCCCAACAGTTCAGGAAGGTCAGTGCAGGATTAAAATGGAGAGTGCGTTGAATCAGGTGAGCGTGGCTGCCTGATCTGTGGTCTTATCAAAGGCAGAGCACACAGGGAACTGTATCACAATCTCAAAGCTGAAAACGCGCTGTTATAAATCCGTGCATGTGGAAGGAATTGTTCGATCGCTGCACCGCTTCCTGATCCCCACATGAAGTGGTACGAACCTAATCAAAGGAACAGCAATATGCTCACTGCCTTTTCGATTGGAAGCAGAGAAATCCTCCAATCCGCTCAGGACCTTTGGCAGGAGGACATTTATAAAAGTGGCTCAACAGAAAAGCACACGTTTCGATTATAAGGAAAGAATGTTCGGGAGTTACAATGAAGCCCAATCCGCATGCTGCACTGAAAATACCAACAGTCAACTGGAAGCTATTCCATTAGCCACTAAATGATAGTCCCACTACATCATCACCTCGCATGGAAACCAAACATTATTTCCATTCTGTCCCATTTATCATTGGAATGGTTTTTTCTATGTACCCTGTATTCCATCAAAATCTAAAATGAATTTTGTTTCTATTGTGCTGCCCTCTGAGGATTTGTAATTATAATAAATGGCATTCATTGCAAGTGAGTAGTCACCTGATGACACCAATCAACCAGCAGCCTATTTCCACAGCCGCTGTGTAGCCCAGCTTCATATTGAAGTCACATAGAGAGTGGAACAAGATGCTAAAAGGTTGTGATTATAAGGTTATTATTACTTCTGCTAATGGCTTGGAACTAATTCAGAGCAGCAGCAAGTGTGCCTGTGACTGGCAAACCAATGCTAAAACAATCCTTTCAAACGTTGAAAGCACAATTGCCACAGTTCTTTTTCATGGTTGAATCTCAGCTCATGGGAAGGGGGTTGGGGGTGGGCGGAGGAGACTGACGGCGGTGGGGCAAACAGAAATAGCCCGTGAAAAAAGTCACCGTGACGTTTGAAAGCATTTCCAGTCAACTCCTGCATGACTGCTTGCTCCTGATAGCACACACAGCTATTTTCCTTTCACCTTGCTGAATTCAGGCGAAGCCGACAAGTTAAAAAAAAATCAAAAATAATTTATTCAATTACGATACAAAATAATATTTACAAATGACAAACCGTGGTTACACACACACCACCATAATGCAAAATCACCAAATTGTCTAAGACACTAAATTTTCAAATAACTATAATACAATCCTTGTCAAGGACACATTCCACCCCCCGCGGTGCCCAGCGGTCCTGTAAATCCCCCAGGGTGCCCGTGGACAGAGCGTGGTCCCTCTCTGATACCATCCGGGCGTGGACCTAACACCCGCAAAAGGGACAAGCAGCCGGCTCGGGCAGAGCCCTCTTCTGCCTGGCGCCATGACTCGCAGATGGCCAGCTGAGCCAGGCCTAGGAGCAACCCAACCAGGACACCAACTCGACCCTCTCCCCTACGCACAGGGTGTCCAAAGATGAGGATAGTGGGTGTGAAATGCAGCCAGAAGGCAAGGAGCAGCCCCTTTAGACATTGGAGCAGGGGCAAGCCGACAAGTTTACACCTGGTCAGTTTTCGTGTCGGCGGAATGGGAAAAACAGCCCTCTGGAGAAAGCCTTCGCAGTTAAGAGATAAGAATGAAATCTCTGCTGATGCACAAATCCCTCTGAGTAAACCAATAATATAGAGTGTGTTTATAAAGTGAAAACAGTCAAATGATTGCTTCTGTGGATGGCAAACCATTGTTATATAATTTATAAAATTGTTGGATTTCAAAGAGAAGTATTGGGGTAGAATGTAACCATCGCCAGCAACCAGAATGCCTAGGAGTGAAGAAGACTGCAAAAAGTGGTGAACACTGCCCAGCCAATCACGGGTTCTGACTTCCCCGCCATCAAAGGCAATTACAGGAGTCGCTGCTTCAAAAAGGCAGCCAACATCATGAGAGACCCACACCACGCTGGCCACACTCTCATTTCACTCTTGCCATCGGGAAGATGGTACAGGAGCCTGAAAACTATAGTGGGGGGTTCAGGAACAGCTTATTCCCTACAGCCATCAAGCTATTAAACACTGCAACCTCCAAATAAGCTCTGAACTACATAAACCTGGGGGCATTGGTTTTGTCTTTTTGCACTATTATTGCTTGTTTGTGTGTGTGTGTGTGTGTGTGTGTGTGTGTGTGTGTGTGTGTGTGTGTGTGTGTGTGTGTGTGTGTGTGTGTGTGTGTGTGTGTGTGTGTGTGTGTGTGTGTGTGTGCGTGTGCATGTACATACATATGCACACACATACAGTACACTATATATATATCCATACAAAATGTGTGTATATATATATATATATATATATATATATACTGAACTTATTTTAGTTTATTACATTGTTTACGGTGTACTACAGTATGTTTACATATTCTATTGTGCTGCTACAAGTAAGAATTTCATTGTTCTGTTCGGGACATATGACAATAAAATACTCTTGACTCTTGACTCAATCCTGCTAAACATCTTCCACTGTCAGGGACAAGGTCCTGCTATCAGCTGGAAGTGCTTTATTCATCCTGCTGTAGCTCGGAGATAACACAATATCAGATAACCGGGGCATTGACCTAGTTGGCAAGAACACGGGTGTTACTGTGGAGCAGGAGGGAGTTGGATAGAGTGCTATTGCAGTTAAGAGCTCGCAGACACAGTGCTGGAAGTCTGGGGAAGTCACTGTACTTCGTACACGAGGTTTATGTTTATTATTGTCATGTGTACAGTGAAGACCTATGTTTTGCGTGCTATCAAATCAAATCAGATAATACTATACAATCCATACAACAAATACAATCACAACTTCATAAGTATAGGTGCAGAACTAGTCCATTTGGCTCAACAAGTCTACTCCGCCATTCATTCATGGCTGATCTATCTAGATGGTAGCTCAGCACTGCTCTATAGTTGTTGAGTTGGAGTTTGAGCTTATTGCCTTCTATACCTCTTGCCTGGTGGGGAAGGGGACTAGCACTATCCTACACACTAGGGACAATTTACAATTTTTACCAAAGACAAATTAACCTACAAACCTCTACGTCTTTGGAGTGTGGGAGGAAACCGGAGCACCCAGAGAAAATCCACATGGTTACAGGAAGAACATACAAACACTGTACAATCAGCATCCATAGTCAGGATCGAACTTGGGTTTCAGGGGCTGTTAGGCAGCAACTCTACCACTGCGCCACCATTCTGTTTTTGTTCTACATTCCTGCACCTGCAATTTTATTTGTATTCCTCGCTTTAATTTTAAATAATAGAAAAGAAAATGCAGGCTTCATCCTCTTGAATTATCAGTGCGCCACGCGTTCACATTTACGGCCTGACATTTCATAATCATTTGTTCAGTTTGATAAAGTACCTTATCCTTCAGTGGGATAACAGCAATTAAACGCTAATTTCTCCTGAAATCTTTGCGCGATATTGATGTGGTGCTTGTTCCGTAGGCTCCCAGGTTTCCCCCCTGCAGTTGCTGTAGTTATCCATTCAGAGTGATATTGCCTCGTTTGATTTATAACTGAATAGATGTTGGAAACACTCCACTGAGCAGGAGACGTCTGCAGGGAGACCAGATGAGGTAACATTTCAGATGTGCTCTCCTTCATCAAAACTGACAAGTGATCCATACCCAAACCCTTAATGCATCAGTCCTGTCTACTTTATCCTTGTGTGCTTTAGTTTCAGATATTCCGACAGAGCAGCTTACAACCCCACGGCATGACCACCGAGTGCAGAAAGGAACTGCAGATGCTGGTTAATACCAAAGATAGACACAAAGTGCTGGAGTAACTCAGAGGATCAGGCAGCATCTCTGAAGAAAAAGGATGGGAGATGCTTTGGGTCAGGACCCTTCGTCAGATCCTTTATTTTGATGAAGAAAGGTTCCACCCGAAACATCACCCATTCTTTTTCTGCTGCCTGACCCGTTGAGTTACTCCAGCATTTTGCATCTATCTTCGGTATAAACGTTGAATTCTTCAAATTTAGGTAACACCTCCTTAAACTACTCCTGTTCCCTTCCATCTATATCCTTCCATCAGGCCTTACATTTTAGTCCTCTTCCATTCCACTCCTTGTCAGTCACCAATGTCTCCTTTTCCCATCTATTGGGCGGCATGGTGGCGCAGCGGTAGAATTGCTGCTTTACAGCGAATGCAGCGCCGGAGACTCAGGTTCGATCCTGACTACGGGTGCTGCACTGTAAGGAGTTTGTACGTTCTCCCCGTGACCTGCGTGGGTTTTCTCCGAGATCTTCGGTTTCCTCCCACACTCCAAAGACGTACAGGTATGTTGGTTAATTGGCTGGGTAAATATAAACATTGTCCCTAGTGGTAATGTAAATGTACGGGGATCGCTGGGCGGCACGGACTTGGAGGGCCGAAAAGGCCTGTTTCCGGCTGTATATATATGATATGATATATTGTTACACTTTTCATCTCTTGCCTTTGTCCACACAATTGCCAATCAAAATCCTCTCACCTGTATTTACTTGACACTTGCCCAGCTTTGTCCTGCCCCCATCTCTTTTACAGATTCCCCCCCCCCCCATTACAATCAGAAGGAGGGTTCTGAAGAAGGTCCTGACCCAAAATGTCACCTATCTGTGTCCTCCACAGATGCTCCCTGATCCACCGAGCTGCTCCAGCACTTTATGCTCTGCACATGATTCCAGCATCTGCAGTTCCTTACGTCTCATTTCAAAGATTTGATTTCCATTGGATTTTGTTCCTAGTCTATTGTGCTCGGTCCAGCGCATGCCAATGAATATAATTAACCCTTCGTTTGGCCCACCGCTGGAAGAGAGCAGGTTTGGGTTATTTCACATCCAGATTAATTTGAAGGAGAGTAAAAAGAGATGGAATGCAAAAATGAGATGACGTTCAGAAACCAGGGAGCAGATAAAATTACAATCAAGCATTACAGGCAGCAAACATTTTGAAAATTGAAGAAAGGTCTCGACCCGAAACGGTGTTTCGAGGCTCAGGTCAAAAGATGGTTGTGCATAGCAAAATCTTGGGGTAATGGTAAATCTAAAAAAGGAAACAGGAAATCCTAGAAATACCCAGCTGGTAAGGCAGCATCCGAGGAGAGAGAAAAACAAGCTGAAATTTCAGCACAGTGCCAGGGTGGCACGTAGACTTAGTGGTAGAGCTGCAGCCTTACAGCGCTAGAGACCCGTGTTCAATCCTGACTACAGGTGCTGTCTGTACGGAGTTTGGATGTTCTCCCCGTGACTGCGTAGGCTTTCTCCGGGTGCTCTGGTTTCCTCCCACACTCCAAAGATGTACAGGTTTATAGGTTAATTGGCTTCGGTAAGATTGTAAATTGTCCTTCGTGTGTAGTGTATGGGGTAATCGCTGGTCGGCGCGGACTCGGTTGGCCTGTTTCCACATTGTATCTCTAAAATCTAAAGTCTAAAGATCGATGATCATCTGACAAATTATTATTGGCTTGAAGTGTTTATTCATTTCCAACTGCATGGAAGCTGCCTGATCAGTTAATTAAAACAACATTTTTCTGATTTTAGTTCAAAACTAGACCAAGTGCCCAAACCTAGACCAAGTTGGGCCCAAACCTGTCCTGCATTGGTGCAACACCCTCTCCTCCCCCTCCCCTCCCCTTCCCCCCTCCTCCCCCTTCCTTCCCCCCTCCCTTCCCCCTCCCTCCACCCCCTCCCCCTCCCCTCTCTTCTCCCCTCTCCTCCCCTCCCTCCCTCCTACCTCCTCCCTCCCCCTCCCTCCTCTCCCCCTCCCCTTCCCCTCTCCCCCCACTCCACCCCCCTCATCCTCCCCCTCCCTCCACCCCTTTCCCTCCCTCCCTCCCCCCTCCCTCCCTCCCCCCTCCCTCCCAAGGAGATAGATTTAAACTTTAAAATATGAATAACTTTTAAAAATGTAACACCGATTTCAATGAAACTTCTTCCATTAGCACCAAAGGGATGACGGTGAGTAAGGTGGGCCTAAAATTGTTGCTCTATCGTGTACCGTTTTGGCTGTAGTTCAGGAACAAACAAACAAATAAACAAGAGTTTTAGTATATAGATATTGCAGTGACAAAAATTGAAACAAAATCCAAAGGGTCCAACTGAGTAATTCTATCTCCAGGCTTCATGACTCTTACGTGCGGACACCAAAACACTACACACAAATGCCTTGTTTTATTTTGTCAGGTGTATAGAAGATATACTGGACTACAAATCATATCCTTAGTTTTTCAGCCTATCACTTTGATTTTAAAAACGCTTCCTCAATAACGCCTTTGACGAAGGACATGATTCTGTTCTGTGTGACTCTACGACACTGTATAAAAATATAGGAGAGCATAATGGAGGAGTTTACAATGTTGGTTCACAATAATATCTATCTAAGCAAATTATGCGCCATCAGGGCATGAGAAAACTAAATGCTAGGACTTTAACCCTGGATATATTTATTCAAGCATGTCATTGTTTTGTGCCCTAATACCACATAAATTCTTAAGGTAAATATTATTGTTATGGAGTCATAGAGTGATACAGTGTGGAAACAGGCCCTTTGGCTCAACTTGCTCACACCAACCAATATGTCCCTTCTATACTAGTCCCACCTGCCTGCTTTAGGCCCATATCCCTCAAAACCTACCCTTTTCTTGTACCTATCTAAATGTTTCTTGAATGTTATGATATTACCTGCCTCAACTACCTCCTCTGACAGTTTATTCCATCGCCCACCATCCTTTGTGTAAAAAAGGTACCCCGCTGGTTCCCATTAAATCTTCACCTTCACCTTAAACCTATGTCCTCTGATTCTCAATTCCCCTACTCTGGGCAAAAGACTGTGCATTTACCCAATCTATTCCTCCCATGATTTTGTTCACCTCTACAAGATCACCTCTTGTCCTCCTACGATCCAAGGAATAAAGCCCTAGCCTGCTCAATCTCTCCCTATAGCTCAGGCCCTTGGCTCCTGGCAACATCCTGGTAAATATCTGAACCCTTTCAAGCTTGACAACATCTTTCCTATAACATGGTGAACAAAACAGGACAAGGCATTCTAAATATGGCTTCACCAACGTCTTACATGTTGTGACCTCACCACCGCCCCACCCCACATTCCTACCATAAATTATACACAATAGTGGTATGTGGAAATAAGCTTTAAGGTGCATTGTCAATGGGTATGTCTAACAAAACATTGAGTGGGGCAATTTTAGCTTTAAGAAAATCAAAAACTGCAGATGCTGGAAATCTGAAATAAACACTCAGCAGGTCAGGCAGCATCGATGGAAAGAGAACCCATTAATGTTTCAGGTTTGGGACCCTTCATTAAAACAGCACCTGATTTTTTGTTGCATGATTCACTGTAGTCAAATGCTCATTCGAAGCAAAGAAAGCCAATGTTTCATTCTTCATTTTCGTTTTAATTTAGAGATACAGCATGGAAACAGGTCCTTCAGCCCACCAAGTCGACACCAAACATCAATCACCCACTCACACTAGTTCCATGTTATTCCACTTTAGCATCCATTCACTCCACATTAGGGGAATTTTACAGAGACCAATTAACCTCTAAACCCACACGTCTTTGGGATGTGAGAGGAAAACGGAGCACCCGGAAAAAAACCTACGCGGTCGCAGAAGAGAATATGCAAGTTTCACACAGGCAGCACCCGAGGTCAGGATCAAACCCGAGTCACTGGCGCTGCGAGGCAGTAACACTACTAGCTGCGCCTCCGTGCCAACGACTGATGTTAGACACAAAGAACTGCAGATGCTGGAATCTTGAGCAAAACATAAAGTGCTGGAGTAACTCAGTGGGTCAGGCAGCATTTGTGGGGGGAGTCTGTGGAGGAATCTCAGTCTGAAAAAGGGTCCAGACTCGAAACATCGCCTACCCATTTCGTCCACGTATACTGCCTGACCCATTGAGTTACACCAGCACATTGTGTTTTGCTCAATTCTGATATTAAATGTTTATAACTGTTTAATGTTATTTATGAAATTACTTTCGTAAGTTCATAAGTTATTGGAGCAGAATTAGACCATTCAGCCCATCAAGTCTACTCCGCCATTCAATCATGGATGGTCTATCTTTCCCTCTCAACCTCATTCTTCTGCCTTCTCCCCACAACTGCCACCCATAGTAAAGAATCTGTCAATCTCAGACTTAAAAATATCCATTGACTTGGCCTCTACAGCCAGCCATGGCAATGAATTCGACAGATTCACCACCCTCTGTCTAAAAACAAAAAACCTCATCTCCTTTCTAAAGGTACATCCTTTTATTCTGAGGCTGTGGTCTCTGGTGCTGGACCACCAGTGGAAGCATCCTCTCCACACCCACTCTATCCAGGTCTTTCACCATTTGGTAAGTTTCAATTAGGTCCCCCCCTCATCCTTCTACTAAATTTATCAATTGTGTGAGATAATTTCAGAAGGAACAGTTATTCCTTCAAAGATAGACACAAAATGCTGGAGTAACTTAGCGAGACAGGCAGCATCTCTGGATAGAAGGAATGGGTGACGTTTCAGGTCAAGACCCTTCTTCAGACCTGAAGAAGTCCAAAGAAGGGTCTCAACCCGAAAAGTCTGAAGAAGGATCTCGACCCAAAACGTCCCTCATTCCTTCTATCCAAAAATGCTGCCTGTCCCGTTGAGTTACTCCAGAATTTTGTGTCTTTCTTCGGTTTAAACCAGCATCTGCAGTTCCTTCCTACAGTTATTCCTTCCACTGTAGCTGGCTACATAACATGATTCATTTATTTCTGGTTCACCGCATGTCAAGGCTGTCAAGTGGTATCACAAAATTGTCCAGTTTATCCTGATCCCCTGCATGATTAAACGAAGAACTAGTTTGAAAGGAATTTGAAGAGGATGGAGCAAGAACAACTGTGCATTAACATGCTCCTACCCTGCTTGGCACTAATTGAGTTTAGTTTAGGGCGTGTTAATCAACAGTTGGAGGCAGTGTGATTTAAGCGCAATCAGAAGAACAGGGACGTCACTGCCACAGCACGAGCGAAGGCAAAACCTTCAAAACTGACAACAAGTAAAACTGAAGAGAAGCAAAACACATGCCTGAAACATCAATCATTTCCCTCAGCACAATGAACAAGCCATTAAGGAATCTTTTAATGTTGATCATTAGCACTTTAGCATCGATTAGTGCATTAATGCTTCTTGCAACAGGTAGTTGCTTTAATTGGAGAAACCAGCATGGCCTCCATTAATCCTAATCTCTTTCAACCCACCAGGCACCAGGTATTGAATCCTCGCAGCACTTTACTCAATTGCAATCAAGTGGGGGAATTTATGATAACCTTGCAATCCACAAGGGCAAAGCCTGGAACATTACCTGGTGCCAGAGATTTGAATTACTGCTATCACCATGCACTGACACTTAAGCATTGCCGATTTGTAAGCATCCTTAGTGGAGATTATTTGGCCTGATATTGTAGATTCAGATATCGGGTTTATTACGGGATGTCATTGGATTCCTTACAGCACATCAGGCTCCAGATTCACACAACATATTGAATTTTAAAGTTCGTAAGACATCAGAGCAGAATTAGGACATTCGGCCCATCAAGTCTGCTCCGCCATTCGATCGTGGCTGATCTATTTTTCCCTCTCAAACCCATTCTCCTGCCTTCTCCCCATAATCATCGCAAGGAAATTAGCATCTTATTAATCTGGCATGTAAATGACTCAGTTCAGTTGATGAGATCAAGATTTCATTATCTATATATTTGGGGTTTTATTTTATCATGGAAGTTCAGTTATCCTTTTAAATTGCCACAGTAATTAAATAACATTTTCTATTTTAATGTGGCTTCTAATGAATGCATTCTGACCTTTGGAATGAATGCATTGTTTCATTTGTTTTGAGGAAAATGCACGCATTCATTCATTCATTTAGTTTTATCAGTTATTAATGTCCTGAAATTTTGGTGTAGTTGAACAATCCTCGCTTTAACATAACAAATCATAAAGTCCTGAAGTAACTCAATGGGTCCGGCAGAATCTCTGGAAGACATGAATTTGCTTTAGACTTTACTTTAGAGATACAGCACGGAAACACGCCCTTCGGCCCACCGAGTTCGTGCGAACCCGTACCTTAGCACTATAGTGCACACTCGGGATAATTTACAATCTTTACCAAAGCCAATTGACTGCATGTCTTTCGAGTATGAGAGGAAACCTAAGCACCTGGAGAAAACCCACGCAGTCACAGGGAGAACGTACAAATGGTTAGCATCGAACCCAGGTCTCTGGCGCTGTTAGGCAGTGACTCTACCACTGCGCCACCGTGTCACCCCACTGCTAGAGGAATTGAGCGAGTCAGGCAACATCTGTGGAGAGATCAGTGCGATTTTATTCTACAGTCAATTAAAAGCAAAAATCTTCACATTCGAACAGGAGTATTAGCTTGGCTCATTTAAAGGCTTGGTTTCTGTATGGGAGACTGTTGGTACCAATTGGACTATTTGTAGTGTCCAGTTTGAAGTCCTAACCTAGAACTTTTCAATGGTTGATGGATACAAAACCCTGGAGTAACTCAGCAGGTCAGACAGCATCTCTGGAGAAAAGGAATAGGTGATGTTTCGGGTCGAGACCCTCGAGAAGCTATTCCTTTTCTCCAGAGATACTGACTCTCTAAATTACTCCAGCTTTTTGCGTCCATCTTCGGTTAAAACCAGCATCTACAGTTCCTTCCTAGACATCTTTTCAATGGTTCAATGGTGCTTGATTATCACATGTACTGAGGTACAGTGAAATTATTTTGTTGCATATTGTTCTGTAAAGTATCCCTATACATAAATACAATCCCGGATTAAGTAAAAAAGTGTACAGAAATAGTCCACTGAAACCATATACAAGAGTCGCCAAGTTTTGGTGCCACTTTCAAAATCCAAGTTGTTTTATGTGCAGTTGGCCATAAAGGCCCTTGTCCTAGTGATGTTGCAGGGTCAATAGACAATAGACAACAGGTGTAGGAGTAGGCCATTCGGCCCATCGAGCCAGCACCATCATTCAATGTGTTCATGGCTGATCATCCACAATCAGTACCCCATTCCTGCCCTCTCCCCATACCCCTTGACTCCACTATCATTAGGAACTCTATCTAAATCTCTCTTGAAAGCATCCAGAGAATTGGCCTCCACTGCCTTCTGAGGCAGAGAATTCCACAGATTTACAACTCTCTGAGTGAAAAGGTTTTTTCCTCATCTGTCCTAAATGGCCTGCCCCTTATTCTTAAACTGTGGCCCCTGGTTCTGGACTCCCCCAACATTGGGAACATGTTTCCTGCCTCTAGCGTGTCCAATCCCTTAATAATCTTATATGTTTCAATAAGATCCCCTCTCATCCTTCTAAGTTCCTGTGCATACAAGCCCAGTCACTCCAGTCTTTCAACATACGACAGTCCTGCCATTCCGGGAATTAACCTAGTGAACCTACGCTGCACTCTCTCAATAGCAAGAATGTCCTTCCTCAAATATGGAGACCAAAACTGCACACAGTTACATGGGAGATGGGAGCCTGGCCAAGTGAAGCTGTAGGTGTCCACCACCACTGCTCTAACGCTCCATGCCGCTGCAGGCCACGTCCGGTCCACAGGCTGGGTTTCCTGGAGCGGCGTCCGATCTAGTCGAGCCCCAGGCTGCTACAGGGCCTCCAGCCGTCACCGCGATCTGGATCGTCAGGCCAACCATTATCCCTCTCCGGCCACCATTCAGCCTTTGTGCTCCGGGGGCACCTAGAGGCCACGCAAGGTAAGACCCCGGTTCCTCTTACCAGCTCTTTGGCCTTGCGCCTGCTGCCGTCGCCAACTCTCTCCACTCTCCTCTCCGGTTCTCCGGACCTCAGGGATGAGCAGGGACCAGGCTCGGCGGCTCCCCTCTTCAGGGCGGATTTGCCGGTTCCAGGGTGGGTGAGCCGGGCCTGCTGCCGGGGGTTAGCCGTGGCACCTCGGTGTGCCACGTGCAGCTCTCTATCAGATCTCTATGGGCCAGGCCACGTGTTTTGTTCTGAGATCCAGGATATTGGTTACATGGGAGATGGGAACTCTGGGAATGCTGAATGGAGAAGCAATCCAAATGGTGCTGCCTTCCACAAAATAGACCTGCCAGGCCTACAGTGGTGCAGCAGTAGTGTTGCTGCCTTACTGTGCCAGACACTCAGGTTCGATCCTGACCATGGGTGCTGTCTGTACGTTCTTCCTGTGACCATGTGGGTTTTCTCCAGGAAGTTTCCGGTTTCCTCCGACACTCCAAAGGCGTACAGGTTTGTAGGGTAATTGGCTTGGTATAAATGTAAAATTGTCAGTAGTGTGTGCAGGATAGTGTTAATGTGCAGGGATCGCTGGTCGGTGCGGATACGGTGGACTGAAGGGCCTGTTTCCGCGCTGTATCTCTAAACTAAACTAAATTAAACTAAGAATCGATGTAGTTGAAATCACACGCATCTCCGGCAACAAACAAGATAAATCTAAGCTAATTTAACTGGTACTGTCACTGCTAACCAAAAATGCACATCGCATGTAATTGTTTTTGTGAAATATCATTTCATGATTTTTGTAGGATACTGATAAAAACATTTGTTTCTTATACGATTTAGAAGTAATGCTCACGAAACTGCAGCCCACGAGAGATGTGCAGGCCCTACCAGTGATACCCAGTCAGAGAGCACTTGAAGGATGGTAATTTTTGAGATGTGATAAGAAGGAATTAATGGACCACAAATAACTGCCATGGTAACGGAGAGGCTAATTACACTCAGCATTGTGGCTGCAACACTTCTGTTGAGGGGCAGATGAGTGGTTGAACACGGAAAGCTAAAATATGTTGTCTACAATGCTTAAGCCCGTCATTAGATTTGTGGAGATGGCCTCTCACTGACTAGTGCAGTAGTTCGAAACCAGGCTCATAACAGAAAGTAAATTTTCTCCATTAAAACTCCTTTCAAGACATGATAACTGTTAATTAACTACTAAACAATTTCACCAGCAATGAAAATTGACTGGAACCTCATTTCTTCAGCATTTAATTGCTGATGGGATCTTAAAGCCTTAAATTTAAATTTTCCATTTTCCTTTCTCTTTTATCCTATTAATTCAACCTTTCCGGGGTTTTTTTTCCTCTCTTGACATTGAATTCACCTAATCTAATCTATAGAATACAATACACAATATATCTTTATTGTCATTGTACAGGGGTACAACGAGATTGGGAATGCGCCTCCCATACGATGCAATAAATTAATTAGCTAATCAGTATAAATTTATACAACCCAGTGAAACAAAATTAGAAACAGTTTTAAAACAGAATAAAGTGCAAGTAGGTCTGTGCTGGTTCACTGTGCGATGTGACCATCCGGATCAGTAGGTCCGGTTCAGAGCAGCTATGGCCCTGGGGATGAAGCTTGCTATACTTGCTATATAAGAAGTTATACTTGCTTCTTTGCCTGAGCATTATCCATTTTCATAATTCTTCATTTCAATTAGTTATGGAGATAAACTACAATGCCACCATCTTGCATTTTTATTTTTATTATAATTTTTTTTTTTTAAGAGATACAGCGCAGAAACAGGCCCTTCGGCCCACCGGGTCCGCGCCGCCCAGCGATCCCCGCACACTAACACTATCCTACACCAACTAGGGACAATTTTTACTTTTGTCCAGCCAATTAACCTACATACCGGTCGGTACGTCTTTGGAGTGTGGGAGGAAATCGAAGATCTCGGAGAAAACCCACGCAGGTCACGGGGAGAATGTACAAACTCCGTACAGACGGTGCCCGTAGTCAGGATCGAACCTGAGTCTCTGGCGCTGCATTCGCTGTAAGGCAGTAACTTTACCGCTGCGCCACCGTGCCGCCCTTTTGCAGAAACTTGCAGCACAAAGTCTACCTGCTGAGGGCTCTCAGTTGTCGTCCTGTCCCTCCAAGCTGGGTCCTGTTATGTTTCAACAGATAATGACTTGAGATCCATTTGCAAGTGACCCGGAGTAAGTGACATTGCCAGTTACTCTAGCTCAGGCTGAAACTCCTTTATGTTATTTCCCAGTGCTCACCATTTAAGTGATTAGATGCATGATCTAAGTACTGTGCAAGTGCCTATGTGAAACTAATAAGAAATGCAATCCCAGAAGCTAAAAAGCAACTATTACATGGCAATTGATACATCCTGTAACTGGTCCAAGAAGGCATTTCCTCCGGAATTAGGATGTAATTACCAGCAGTTCCACACTAACGAAGCTCATTAATTCAAGGTGAAGATCCTATTGATATATTCTTTTTCATTTTTGCTACTTGCTCGCACCAATGGACACTTATCATAAGTCCCCCGGTATATTCCTACTGAGACAGCAGGTTAACCTTATCATGTTACACATTCCAAATGAGCTACAGGTCAAATGGAAAGTTTCAAGTGCCTTTGCAGCTTTCCATCATCCTTCACCAGTGGGAATATCTGGTAGCAAGTATCAAAGCTTCCCTGTCGTTCCAAGTTTCTTCTATTTAATGTGCCACATTTTCTCGGGGAATGGAAGCAGGTAACGGGTAACTCAGTCAGCAATTAGACTGATGTCGAAGGCAAGATCGCAAGCTTCAGTATGCCTAAACCATCACATTTATATATTACGTAAAAGCAAAAAACTGCAGGGTCCCAACCCAAAACGTCGCCTGTGCATGTTCTCCAGAGATGGTGCCTGACCTGCTCAGTAACTCCAGCACTGTGTCCTTTTGTTCACTTCTATGTTATGTCCATTTAAGCACTAGAAACTGAGGATTAGGCTTTCATTTTATACACATCTTTGCTTATTATAACATCCGACATATCAAATATAAATATGAGAAATTTGAATCTGAACCATAAGGCAAAGTCCACTTTATATGGCATGCATAGAGTAGATAGTGTCATAGAGTCATACAGAATGGAAACATGCCATTTGGGCCAACTTGCACACACCAACCTACATGCCCCATCTACACTAGTCCCTCCTACCTGCATCTGGCCCATATCCTTCCAAACCTATCCTATCCATGTACCTGTCCAAATGTTTTTTGAACATCATGATAGAACCTGCCTCAACTACCTCTTCTGGCAGTTCGTACCATGAACCCACCACCCTTTGTGTAAAATGTTGCCCCTCAGGTTCCTATTAAATCTTTCCCCCCCGCATCTTAAACCTATGTCCTCTGGTTCTTGATTGTGCTATGCTGGTTGAAGGACTCTGTGCATTTACCCAACTAATCCCCCCACGACCTTATACACCTCTATAAGATTACTCCTCATCCTCCTGCGCTTCAAGGAATAAAGCCTGTTCAACCTCTCCCTATAGCTCAGGACCTTGAGTTGTGACAACATCCTCATAAGTCTCTGCACACTTTTCAGCTTAACAACCGAACACAATACTCCAAATGAGGCCTAACCAATGTCTTGCTCAACTGTAACATAACTTCCCAAATTTTATACTCAGTACCCTGACTGATAAAGACCAATGTACCAAAAGCCTTCTTGATCACCCTGTCAACCTGTGATGCCACTTTCAAGGAATTATGTACCTGCACTCCTAGATCCCTCTGCTCTACAACATTCCCCAGAGCCTTAGTTCTCAGGATCTCCTTGATAACAGTGTCTACAACCAGAGGGTGTGTAATATTGGAATAGAGTCATACAGCATGGAAACAGACCCTTTGGCCTAACGCATCCATGCCAACCAGGTTTTATAACTGAACTAGTCCCATTTGTCTGCGTTTGGCCCACATCTCTCCAAATCTTTTCAATCCCATGTAACTGTCTAAATGTCTTCTGAACATCACCATTGTTCCCACTTCTGCAGCTTCCACTGGCAGCTCGCTTCATATATGTAACACCATCTGTGTGAAGAAATTGCCCCTCACATCTCTCTTAAATCTTTCCCCTCTCACCTTAAACCTATGTCCTTTCGTTCTAGACTGTGGTACCATGGGGAAAAGACTGTGACGATTCATTTTACCTATGCCTCTCGTGGTTTTTTTATATACCTTTACAGGGACACCTCTCAGCTCCTACACTCCAGGGAAAAAAATCTCAGCCTATTCTCAAAACAAAATCTCTCCTTATAGCTCAAATCCTACAGTTCTGGTAATATTTGGATGAATCTTTTCTGCTCATTTTCCAGCTTAAAAACATCCTTCCTATAGTATGATATTGGTATTGGCATTGGTATATTAAGACACAGTGAAAACGTTTATTTGCATGCTATCCACTGTATAATCAAAGTGAACTTGAATAGTGATGTACAGCATTGACATGTGTGACCAGAAAGGCAACATGGTAGCACAGCGGTAGATTTATTGCCTTACAGCGCCAGAGACTTGGGTTCGGTCCTGACCATAGGTGCTGTCAGTACGGAGTTTGTATGTTCCCCCCATGACCTATGTGGGTTTTCTCTGGGAGATCCGGTCTCCACCTATACTCCAAAGACATACAGGTTTATAGACTAATTGGCTTGGTAAAATTGTACATTGTCCCTAGTGTGTGTAGGATAGTGTTATTGATTGTGCGGGGATCGCTGGCCGTCGGGGACTCGGTGGCCAAAGGGCCTGTTTCCGCGCTGTATCTCTAAACTAAACTAAACTGCACAGAATATTCCAAATATAGTCTCACCAATGTCATGTACAGCGTTTTGATAGAAGGTGGAAGGTTTACAGGGAATTTGAGAAAAATGTTTTTTTCACCCTGAAGGTAGCTAGCATCTGGAACACAGTCCCTGAGAGAGTAATGGAGGCTGGTATCTGATAACATTTAAGAGGAATTTAGATGAACATGTGAATCGCCATGGCATAGACGACTGCAGATGCGCGCTGGGAATTTGGATTAGAATAGATAGGTACCTAATGGTTGGCATAGACTCAGTAGGACCTAAGGGCATGTTTTCATGCTGTATGAATCTATGACTTTGTGACTGAATATGCAGGTTAAATAAATCCATACTAAATAATAACAGCATTCGGAGATGGCAGGGAAGATGTTATTGCAACATCAATTTGTCTTTATAAGGCACTTTTAAAGGGAGAATCTGCACTTATTTGACCTTGGGACCTGCATGTCAAGCCAATGTTGCATGCAGTCTGTTATACAGTTCAGGAGATGTGACAGACAGTTTTAGGTCGGCTCTATGGTTTTTATTGGCTTTACGTTTTCCTGGTGTCATATGAGGGATAAATAGAAGTCAAGGCGCCAGGCACAACTCAACCAAAAGATTCTGGCCTCGACTGTCAGCTGGATTCTGTGCTGTCATTCCTGAACCCACTTGAAATGCTCCTCATGGATCCATGGCCGCCATCTATGTTTGACCAGTTCAACATCGTCAAACATGTCAATGTTCCCAGGAGCATCATTAGGCAATATCTGGCAGCAAGCAATCCACTGCCAGGCATGTTTCTTCCTGCTCAGTTACCACTTGTGGACTTTACTGTAAGTCCAGAATCAATTGCCCATCCCTAATTGCCCTTAAGATGGTAAAAATGATCCGTCATAGAGTCACACAGCGTGGAAACAGGCCCTTCAGCCCATCCTGCCCACACCAACCAACATATCCCATCTACACTACCCACCTGCTTGCATTTGGCCTATATCCCCCTAAACCTGTCCTATCCATGTACCTGTCCAAATGTTTCCTAAATGTTGCGATAGTAGCTGCCACATTACAATAGTCTTCTTCAATGATTATATTCTTTCTGGGAAGACTCTCCCACCCTGATTCATTGTCATATGTACCAACAACGGTTCAATGGAATTCTTACTTGTAGCAGCAAAACTACCCTGTAAACACAATACACATAGATAACACATAATGAATAAAAAATCAATAAACTAATAACAACGATACTATTGCAAAAGACACAAAAGTCCTGAGCATAACCAAAGACAGTAAGACAGTCTATAGAAGGTCAAGAGTCAAGCCAAGAGCGTCTTATTGTCATGTGCCCTGAAAGGGAACAATGAAATTCTTACTTGCAGCAGCACAACAGATCTGAAAACATAGTACTCTGTAAACACCATAATAAACAACAACAAAAGTTCAGTAGTCAATGCCCCCAAGTCTCTGGTAGTTTGGAGCTTATTTGGAATTTTAGATAAACAGCGCGGAAACAGATCCTTCAGCCCACCGAGTCCACACCGACAGAGGTTCACCTGCACCTCCTCCAACCTCATCTATTGCATCCGCTGCCCCAGATGTCAACTTATTTACATCGGCGAAACCAAACGCAGGCTCGGCGATCGCTTCACTCAACACCTGCGCTCAGTCCGCATTAACCAATCTAATCTCCCGGTGGCTGAGCACTTCAACTCCCCCTCCCATTCCCAGTCTGACCTTTCTGTCATGGGCCTCCTCCAGTGCCATAGTGAGGCCCACCGGAAATTGGAGGAACAGCACCTCATATTTCGCCTGGGCAGCTTGCAGCCCAGTGGTATGAACATTGATTTCTCCAACTTTAGATAGTTCCTATGTCCCTCTCTTCCCTTCCCCCTTCCCAGATCTCCCACTGTCTTCTTGTCTCCACCTATATCCTTCCTTTGTCCCGCCCCCCTGACATCAGTCTGAAGAAGGGTCCCGACCCGAAACGTCGCCCATTCTTTCTCTCCTGAGATGCTGCCTGACCTGCTGAGTTACTCCAGCATTTTGTGAATAAATACCTTCGATTTGTATCAGCATCTGCAGTTATTTTCTTACACTTATTATACCACACCGACCAGCGATCACCCTGTACATGAGCACTAGAGATAAACATTTTACAGAAGCCAATTAACCTAAAAAACCTGGACGTCTTTGGAGTGTGGGAGGAAACCAGAGCACCCAGAGAAAACCCATGCAGTCACAGGAAGAACGTATAAACTCCATACAGACAGTACCTGTAGTCAGGATCGAACCCGGGTCTCTTGGGCTGTAAGGCAATAAGTCTACCACCCTTGCACCGCTGTGCCACTCTATAGTGTTGTAGTGTTTAATAGCCTGATTGGTTGTTGGAAGGAAGCTGCTCCTGAACTTGGACGTTATAGTTTTAAGGCTCCCATACCTTCTTCCCAAAGGCAGGAGTGAAATGAGAGTGTGGACTGGGTGGTGTGGGTCTGTGATAATGCTGGCTGGCGTTTTAAGGCAGCAACTCCTATTAGTCCTTTTGATGGTGGGCAGGTCTGTACCCGTGATGGAGTGGGGGGGCAGCGTTCACTTCTTTTTGCCACCTCTTTGTTGGAGTTGCCGAACCAGGCCATGATGCAACCAGTCAAAATGCTCTCCACTGTATATCCTTAGAAGTTCAAGAGATCATAGTTGAGTTTAGTGTTGTGTAGTTTTCAGGAGCTTGATTGTTGTTGGGAACGATCACCCAGTCAACGTTTGGTTTTTGCCGTTTTGCTGAACACCTTCGCTCAGTCTGCCTGGACCTACATGATCTCTCGGCTACCAAACACATTAATTCCCCTTTCTATTCCCACACTGACCTTTCTGTGAGTCAGAGTGAGGCTAAACGCAAATTGGAGGAAAAGCATCCCATATTTCGCTTGGGCAGCTTAAAACTCAGTGGTATGAATATTGATTTCTCTAACTTCAAGAAACCCTGCATTCCCTCTCTCTCCACCCCCTTCCCCTCACCTAAGTCGCACCAGCTCTTCGTTCTCACCTAGCAAACAGCTAATAATGGCCTGTTTCCTTTATCATCGCTACTTTTTTTCATTTCTTTCATTCATTTGTTCTATAACACTCTACATCACTGTCTATACCTCTCGTTTCCCATTCCCCTGACTCTAGTCTGAAGTAGGGTCTCGACCTGAAACATTACCCATTCCTTCTCTCCAGAGATGCTGCCTGTCCTGCTGAATTACTCTGGCATTTTGTGTTTATCTTCGGTTTAAATCAGGATCTGCAGCTCCTTCCTATACATTTCGCCTCCTATGGATCCTTTTAATGTTGGGATCGTAAAAGCAGAAGTTGCTGGAAATCTGACATTAAAACAAAAATTGCTTTCAATACACAGCCGGTCAGGTAACATCTACTGAGAGATAACAGAAGTAAAGGTTCTGCTCCCTCAGATGTTTTGGGAAGATGTCCCAGGATTAACACCCGGCAACAATAAATAAAGAATGCAGAACTATTTCCTTGTACGCAATTTTGACTTGAATTTTAACGGAGACTTTAACTCAATTAAAATTCTTGTTGTAAAGCATTTCTTAATTGGAAGTGATTAGAGCCACACCTAGTTTAAAAGATTTATAAGTGAATTTGAAACCACAGTTTAAGTAAAAAAATGCATTATCAGAAATGCATTTAACAGAAATTAAATTTAAGGACTATTAGAAAGGAAATTCTGATTTTGAGGCATCTTGCTAAATTGATTCTAATGCAATTTTTAGTGCTTTTATTACAGCATTGAATCTAAGCCAGAACCTACTCAGCAGCTGAAATGTAGGTTGATAAGTAGCTGGGAAGGAAGCAAGTGCTCATCTGACTGGAAATCAGCTCTAGGTCAATTGCCTGCGCCGGACAAGAAATACAGCATCATTGGTAGGAAACGCTCCAAGTAAATACATTTAATGTGAAGTGCCTTTTACATCTACATCTGTTTTCTTCTCCTTTACTTCTTTTAGGATCTAAGATTCCAATTTTAGTTATCCAACCTACAAACAACTCACTCCCCTCTCCCTCCCCGCTCCACTTTGTTTCCCCCTCTCTTCCCTGTGCTCCTCCTGGAATTTGCACTAAATTTTTCCCCTTCTCTCTCCACCCATCCCTTCCCCATCCTTCCATCCCTTCCATCGATATTTCTTCCTCGATATGTCACAATTCACACCTTTTTTACCCTTTTCTCACACTTTGTCTTTTCATCTTGGGCTTTTGTCCAACCATCTATGAATGAAGAGCGCCCCTCATGTGTATCCACCTATCACTTGCCAGGCCTTGTCCTGCCCCCACCTCTCTTACACCTTCCCCCATGCCACTACTCATCACCTATCCATGTTCTCCAGAGATGCTGCCTGACCCACTAAATTACTCCTGCACTTTGTGTCTTCTTTTGTAAACCAGCATCTGCAATTCCTTGTGTCTCCTGTCTTCATGTACTTTGCTCCAAATGTCTCCATCGTGTATGATCCCAGTCCATTAGTTCCCACAGAAAATGTGACTATCTGGGCAACATAATTAATTCAACTTTAATCTCAATGTACTACCATATGTGTACATGAACTGGGAGTAACTGACCACAAATGAGAAGCAGGAAGTTCTAACATGTTTATTGCTAATCCAAAATCCAAACAAATTGGGACCATTCATGGCATCTTCCACTTTTACCAGGTTATGCCCAAAGCAACTAAAACCATGATCTGACGATCTCCATAGTTTTAATTAGGTTTAGTGATACAGCATGGAAACAGGCCCATCCATTCGCCAAGTCCATGCCGACCATCGATCACAGTGGTTCTTTGTTATCCCACTTTCTCATTTGCTCTCTACACACTCAGGACAATTTACAGAGACTAATTACCCTACATACTTGCACGTCTTTGGGATGTGGGTGGAAATCGGAGCACCCGGAGAAAATCCATGCAGTCACAGGGAGACCAATGACGCAGCTGGTAGAGCTGCTGCTTTACAGCGCCAGAAACCCAGGTTCAATCCAGACCTCGGGTGCTGTCTGTTTGGAGTTTGCACATCCAGTTTCCTCCCACATCCCAAAGACATGCTATGTTTTTAGGTTAATTGACCTCTTTAAATGGTGTGTGGAGTTTGTAAAGTAGAATGACGTAGAAATATCGTGGGCTGAAGGGCCTGTTTCCTTGCTGCATCTCCATTGTAAGCTAAACTAAACTTGTAAACTCCACACAGATAACATCGAAGGTCAGGATCGAACCCGAGTCCCTGGTACTGTGAAAGGCAGCAGCTCTACCAGCTGTGCTGCCATGGTCCAATCAACTTTCCATTAGTGGCGCATTCTTTAGTCCTCTGTCTTTACAGAAAGGTACTTGTGTTGGAAGGAGCTGCAGACGCTCTTTGAGACAAAATTAGACCGCTAGGTAATAAGCTGCCCGAGCGAATTATAAGGTCATCTGTTGCCGGCCTTGATTTGTTCCGGCCTTCTCTCACATCCAGTTTCTCACCCCCCCCCCCCACCTCCCACCTCTAACATTCAGTCTGAAGAAGGCTTGTGACCCAAAACATCTCCAATTCCTTTTCTCCAAAGGTGCTCCCTAACCCACTGAGTTACTCCAACATTTTGTGTCTATGTTCGGAAAGGTACTTTGTCTTTAAATCAGTTGGCCACGTGGAACAGCCACGTGTTAAACCAGCCAGATCTATGCAGCTGAAATGTGTAGGAAGGAAACCAGCTTTTTAGGTCTATGCAGCCACCTGACAAGTTTATGGTCATCTTCTAATGTAGACAGATTTTATTTTGCAGTTTCTCCGATTTGAGCTTTTATGTTGGCAGGTAGGGCCATGACCATAATCATCACTTTAATGCTGCAAAGTAAATGAAAAACCCTGGACACCTGATTGATGAGCAGTGTGTTACTATGTTCAATTAAAGACCATTACAGAGCCATATCTTTCAGTACTTCTTTGTAAAGGCTTTTTAGCTCTGACGAGTAGAACAGGCCTGATGAACCATAAGGTAAAGTCTTAGATCCATAATTAGAAATCTAAAGACCATTCAGCTACAAAATGACAATAGTGGGTCCGACAATGATCCGTGGAAACATCTACAATTATGTCATTGCAAATGCAACATCAGCAGGTTAAAACCACGTTTACAGAGAGCTGGAAGACACACAGTCCTATCAATTTTAATGAAACGGTGCACACAGCTGATCCATTTGTCTTTCTACAGCGGATGTTAATCGACCCAATGCACCTTTGCAATATTTCATTGCCAATGCACCAGTTTGAGGAATGGACAGTCGAGAAATACTGCAGGATTGAATCTAGTCCATGGACAGAGCTTTTGTATTGATGAGACTCAGAGTAGTCCCATGGTTTTAATTTATTTACAGCGTGTGGATTAGGCATTTTCAGAGGCCATTTAAGAAGTAGTCGCATTGGATGATCTTCAATCACGCAGCCAGCAGGTGAGACAAGTGTAGATGGGGCATGTTGGACAGTGTGGGCAAATTAATGGTTTTTCACAACGATTTCGTAGCGACAAGGTATTTTGTTCCAGATTTAGTAATCACTTAAATTTAAATTCCCATGGTGGGTTTTGAACTCAAGTCTCCAAATCAATAAACTAGGTCACGGGATATGAGTGCAACTATTCCACTCTGTTCCTATCTCATGCTATTTATGGATGGAAGACCATGTGCTACTTTTTGAAGAAGAACAATGGACTTCTCCCAAAGACAGACACAAAGTGCTGGAGTAACTCAGCGGGTTAGGCAGCATCTCTGGAGAAAAAGCACGGGTTACGTTTCGGGTCTAAACCCTTCTTCAGACTGAAAATAGGGGCGGCGGGTGGAGGGGTGTTGGTGAAGGACTTTAATTTAATTTAGTTTCGAGACACAGCGCGGAAACAGGTCCTGCGACCCACCGACCAACAATCCCCACACACTAACACACTGGGGACAATTTACAATTTTACTGAAGCCAATTAACCTATAAACCTGTATGTCTTTAGAGTGTGGGAGGAAACCGGAGCACCCAGAGAAAACCCATGGGGAAAGGTCACAGGGAGGACGTACAAACTCCGAGTAGGCAGCACCCGCGGTCAGGATCAAAGCCAGGTCTCCGGTGCTCTGATTAGAACAATTCCTCCTCAACTTCTTACAGTATGGCATCAGGTCCAAGGCACTTATTTCAGGTACACAGACACTACCACCCAGCCACTATGACTAAATAAAGCTGAGGAGAAGTAGAAGACACAAGGTCACCCATCCCCCACATTTTGCATCAGCCTTTGTGTGTAGAATTGATGTGAAGTTGGTGAGTGAATGACCCATTCCCCTTTCTAGTGACTTCACCCAATTGGGAATTGGCCATGTACAGGATCTAATGACTTAAACTAATTATCCATATTGGTTTAGGGCCAGAGTCTGAAGAATGATATTGGCTCAAAATCATCTGTCTGTCCCCTCCACAGATGCTGCCTGACCTGCTGAGTTCATCTGGCACTTTGTATTTTGCTCAAGATTCCAACATCTGCATTTACTTGTGTCTCTAAACTAATTGCTACCATGGGCAAAGAATCAGAAAGTTCAACTGATGGATCAGCCTTGCTATGCAGGTCAGGTTCACGTTTCAATGTCAGAGGAGAGCTTCCATAGGTGAGAGGCAATGATAGAGAGACACAAGAGACTCTAGGTACTAGAATCTAGAACAATAAACACACTGCTGGAGAAATTCAGCGGGTCAGGCAGCATCGGTGGAGGGAAGGAATTGTTGATGTTTCAGCTCGAGACTAACCATCAGGACAGAGGGTAGGAAGGGAAGATAGGTGGAATAAAGGGAAGAGAGGGAGGGATGAGACAGGGGCCAGCAGGTAATCGGAGCACCGAGCAAGGGTGAAGTATGATGGGGAGACAGAACCAGATGTGTGAGAGGGAGGGATGGAGGTGGGAGACAGAGATTGGTGAATGATAGCTGGACGTGGATGGAAAGAAAAAAAAGGTCTGGTGGGAGGAGGATGAAGGTGGTGACAAAGGTTAGACGGTAATAATCAGGGACACGGAGGCTACTGGTGCTGGAATCTGATCAGTAAGGAAGGTACTACAAGAGTGAGAGGGAGAGTGAGAGGGAGAGGGAGATGGAGAGAGAGGGGTAGAGAGAGGGGTAGAGGGAGGGGTAGAGGGAGGGGTAGAGGGAGGGGTAGAGGGAGGGGTAGAGGGAGGGGTAGAGGGAGGGGTAGAGAGAGGGGTAGAGGGAGGGTTAGAGGGAGGGTTAGAGGGAGGGGTAGAGGGAGGGGTAGAGGGAGGGGTAGAGGGATGGGAGTGGGAGGGGGAGGGGGAGGGGGAGGGGGAGGGGGAGGGGGAGGGGGAGGGGGAGGGGGAGGGGGAGGGGGAGGGGGAGGGGGAGGGGGAAAGGGAAAGGGAAAGGACAGGGACAGGGACAGGGACAGGGACAGGGACAGGGACAGGGACAGGGACAGGGACAGGGACAGGGACAGGGACAGGGACAGGGACAGGGACAGGGACAGGGACAGGGACAGGGACAGGGACAGGGACAGGGACAGGGACAGGGACAGGGACAGGGACAGGGACAGGGAAGGAACACAAGAGGTAAGGATCACTGGAAATTGGAAAATTAATTGTTTGAATTCAATCCATTATCCCATTGGATTATTGAATACCCAGGTAGAGTATGTCAGAAAAGACAAAGTATCTGATCAGCCTGCATCTGTAGAACGAATGGACAGTTGATATTTCGGGTCAGGACCCTTTGATGTAAATATAGAATATATAGAATAGGCGTTTTTCTTACGATGAAATGAGATGACCTCAATATTCATTTAGTCCTCTCCAACACATTAAACTTAAAACAGTTTTAAATTCAATTCATACTCCAAAAGAAGCAAACCACTCAAGGGCACAACATTGTGACTGTATTTTTGATTTTTAAATATATTGTGGCACTCATTCTTGTCTACAGTAGAGACTTTGATTAATTGCTTAGCAACAGCAGAATGAATCCTGAATGTTTCATCTATGCTTATGCTAAATCATTTTGTCTCATTAAAAATGAGGTGAAACCAATTGATTTTATACTACACCAACATATTCAAGACTTGTAACTATCTTTGTATGAGTTGCAGTGAGAAGCAATGTGCCCTGCCCAAGGTTTTGTGGGTGGCTGTAGAAGTGACACAACGGCACAGTAATTAACACTGCTGCCTCACAATGCCAGTGACCTGGGTTCGATTCTGACCTTGGGTGCATTCTGTGTGGAGTTTGCCTGTTCTGCTGCTGAGTACATGGGTTTCCTCTGGGCATTCCAGTTTCTTACCAAAGATGTGCTTGAAGGTTATTGAGTCGTAGAGTTGCCTGTCACAGATACAGACCCTTGGACCCAGCACATTCATGCCAATTTCTCCGCTCACCTGCATTAATTCCATTTACTCGCATTAGGACTGCATCCTTCTCTGCCTGGCCAGGTTAATTGTCTATCTAAATGCCTCTTAAACATAGTGATTGTATCTCATTCCACTATTTTCTCTGTTAGTATAATTGAGGGAAAGATTTAATGGGAACCTGACGGGTAACTTATTTTTACACAAAGGATGGCGGTTGTATCGAACAAGCTGCCGGAGGTAGATGCAGGTACTATTAAAATGTTTTAGAAACATTAGACAGGTAGACACAAAATGCCGGAGTAACTCAGCGAGTCAGGCAGCATTTCGGGAGAGAAGGAATGGGTGACGTTTCGGGTCGACCCGAAACGTCACCCATTCCTTCTCTCCTGAAATGCTGCCTGACCTGCTGAGTTACTCCAGCATTTTGTGTCTACTTTTGATTTAAACCAGCATCTGCAGTTTTTTTAATTTCCTACACATTATACAGGTACACGGTAGTTTAGAGGGATTTGGGCCGAAAGCCAGCAGGTGGGACAAGTGTAGATGGGGCATGTTGGACAGTGTGGGCAAGTTGGGCCAAACCGTATGACTCTAAATGCATTATGGCTTGAAATCTAGGGAATCAGAAGGTTACTAAGAGAGTTATTGCTGACACATAGTGTCGCAGTGCAGTGCCAATTGGCTTTCACTTCTCCCCCAGGATTTAATTCCTGGCTCTACTGTGTGACCACATCACCCATAATAAAAATCACCAACCAAAAATGGCCAAAGTGCGAGAATGCAAGAGACAGTGTATCATAAAAGGTGGCATGTTTACAAAGATCTTAGTGATAACATGATTCGCTGCATAAGTCTCAGCGTGCAGGAACTGAAGTTGCTTTGCAAACGACTATCACATGTTAAATGCTGACAATGTGTGGTTTTCAAAGCATCCTGCAATTAAAAAAAACCTTGTGCAGTGGCTGCTGTATGAGATAACTTTAACGCGTTGAGCTACTGTGGGCACAACGGGTTATATGTGTTAGAACTTAGAACATGGAATGGACAGGACAGGAATGGGCCCTTCGGCCCACAATGTTTGTGCTGAACATGATGCCTAGATAAACCGGTCTTATCTGCCTGTACATGATCGATATCGCTTTATTCCCTGCACTTCCATCTGCCTATCAAAAAGTCTCTTAAACGCCACAGTTTATGTTTCATATGTAACGACACATATTTCCGGTTTATTGAAATCAATTTATCAAAAGTTGCATTTCCTAAGGTGGTGATTGAAATCCATTGATCGCCCTCATTTCCCACTCCCCCTTCTTTATCCCGGGAGAGGTCACATTTTACAGAAATGTGTTCAATCACCTTTTCTACCAGAGTAGTTTCATTTTCCACATATTAGAGATATGAGAAGTGGGAACTAATGAGGTAAAATTAATGATAAAATGCCCTTCTGCCCTGTGCATTGAACTGGCAGATGGCTGACAGCAGTATAGTACTGTGATTAGGTGACATGGATGAAGGAAATGCCTTTTACAGATTTTCTAAGTGGTTTGGAGGAAGATATTGAGATCAGACAACGTGTACTTGCATTTCCGCAGATTGACATTCATATTCATATTCTTTCATAATGGCACATTAGATTTTCTGAAATTACCTTGCAAGTGACCTGCAGCATTAATTGATGATGATAATGTTGAATTTGTTACTTGTTCAAAAATAAAACACTAAACCCGGCACTCGTCACGAATAGGAAAATACAAAAGTCGTTCCGATTAAACTTGCTTGTCATTTTTAGTTTAGTTTAGAGATGCAGTGCGGAAACAGGCCCTTCGGCCCACCAAGGCCATGCCGGCCAGCGATCCCCGCACACTAACACTATCCTACACACACCAGGGACAATTTACAATTTTTACCAAGCCAATTGACCTACAAACGTGTACATCTTTGGAGTGTGGGAGGAAACCAGAGCACCTGGAGAAAACCCACATAGGTCACGGGGAGAACGTACAAACTCCATACAGACAGCACCCGTAGTCAGGATCGAACCCGGGTGTCTGGCATTGTAAGGCAACAACTCTATCGCTGTGCCACTGTGCCATCATTATCAGATGCCGAGCATGTTTAATTGACATCTGAAGAGGTGGCTGAGGAAGCTGTAGATAAAAAAGGATGTGCACTTGCCACGGAGATGATGGAGCATAGATTCTCTAGGCACACTAGAAACTGCAGAATGCAGAAATCTTGAGCAAAACAATGTGCTGGAAGAACTCAAGGGGTCAGGCAGCTTATGTGGTGGGAATGGTATGTGTAGGATGTAGGAGTGCAGGTACATAGTTCATTGAAAGTGGCACAATAGGTGGATAGATCAAAAAGTCTTTTGGCACATTGGCCTTCACTAGTTAGGGTACTGAGTATAGAGGTTGTGAGGTTATGTTGCAGTTACATAGGACGTTGGTGAGGCCACATTTAGAGCATTGTGTTCAGTACTGGACACCATGTTATAGAAAATATGTTGTCAAGCTGGAAAGGGTGCAGAGGAGATTTACGAGGATGTTGCCAGGCCTGAGCTATAGGGAGAGGATGAGCAGGATAGGACTTTATCCTTTGGAGCACAAGAGGATCGGGTGTGAACTATAAATGTTACAAAATCATGAGAGGAATAGATCGGGTAGATGCACAGAGTTTCCTGCCCAGAGTAGGAGAATCGAAAACCATTGTTTTAAGGTGAAGGGGGAAAGATTTAATAGGAATCCAAACATACATTAGGGTGTGGTATAGGGGTGGTCCAATTTTGAATGCTGTAGAGGACATTAGTCACCCTCTATGACCTAATTTAGCATGACTTTGTAATCTCTGCACATTTACATCTGTCCTTGGCATGACTCACTCACTCTGGTTAGTTTTTGCCAGCGCACCATTTTGTTTCATTTATTCTGCTCCTTCTCATCTGATTCTATAGATATTATGGGAGCCAGTTAGGGCTCTCCACCTGGCCTGCTGCTCAGTCTGTTTTGTGCCTTGTTATACTAATGGAGCTCTGTTCATGGTATCAGCATGTGAGTCAGAGCTTTACTGTTGAGACCTCACAATTAATTGTAGACCGAATATCTGTGGAACTATTGCATTGTTGGGAAGCAGAAACATCACACGATTTTCCAATCCAACCGGACCATAATACAAGCACCATCATGAATACAGAGAAAACTGAAGCTCCTTATTGTTTATATATTTTAACTCCCAGTTCTATTGGGTGCAGCCTCACACCATCTCCTTTATTGACCCCCTGTGAGAATATAATATACTTCAATGAAATCACTTCTCATTCTTGTAGGAATTAGTGTAGGCCAGTAATATTCAATCTTCGATCGTAAGACATAACCCATCATCTCAAGAATAAGCCCAGAGAATCTATGAGCAAAACACAAAGTTCTGGAGGGACGCAGTGGGTCAGACAGGTGGCATTTTGAGTCGAGATTCTGAAGCAGGGTCCCACCCGACCCAAAACGTCATAGAATCATACAGTGCAGAAACAGAACCTTCAGCCCAACTTGCCCACACCGACCAACATGTCCCATCTACACTAGTCCCACCTGCCTGCATTTGGTCCATACGCCTCTAAATCTATCCTACTATGCACCCAACTAAATGTTTCTTAACCATTGCGATAGTAACATCCTCAGCTACCTCCTTCGGCAACTTGTTCAATACACCCACCGCCCTTTGTGTGGAAATGTTACCCCTCAGATTCTTATTAAATCTTTCCCTCTTCACCTTAAACCTATGTCCTCTGGTTAGTGTTGTGCAGTATTCAAGTCTGATGGTTGCTGGGAAGAAGCTGTTCTTGGACCTGGTGGCCATGGATATTTTCTGATGTCCTGCTAAATAAATAACATCTCCAAAAATGAATTAACTGCTTGAACTAGTCATTCACCAATATAACAACTGCCAAATTATTTGCAAATAGTTCGCTGTGCAGTACCATGAGGTATTAGTGATGATAGTGATAAAGGGTTGTGTTGAAGCAATCTTGTTATAATTGCAGAGAGAACAATGAGTCTTTGCAGACGGCCCACAGTTTACATAAAGCTCTGTAGGACTGCATCACAGGTGAAACCACAGGCAGCAGTAACCAAGGCAACCTCTTATGCAATAAATTTGGCAGCCCCTCGTTGCCACTTCTAACTGAGAATCACAATTACAACTTTGCAATACTCCCACGCTAGCCTTCACTTCCCCCACTCCACCGGAATTGGCTGTCTCATTGTAAACTTAGAAATATAGAAAATAGGTGCAGGAGGAGGCCATTTGGCCCTTCGAGCCAACACCACCATTCATTGTGATCATGGCTGATCATCCACAATCAGTTACCCGTGCCTGCCTTCTCCCCATATCCCTTGATTCCGCTAGCCCATAGAGCTCTATTTAACTCTCTCTTAAATCCATCTAGTGAATTGGCCTCTACTGCCTTCTGTGGCAGAGAATTCCACAAATTCACAACTCTCTGGGTGGAAAGGTTTTTTTTCTCATCTCAGTTTTAAATGGCCTCCCCTTTATTCTTAGACTGTGCCCCCTAGTTCTGGACTCCCCCAACATTGGGAACATTTTTCCTGCATTGTCCAATCTTTTATTCCCGTGAATACAAGCCCAGTCTTTCCAATCTTTCCTCATATGACAGTCCCGCCATCCCGGGGATCAACCTCGTGAACCTATGCTGCACTGCCTCAATAGCAAGTATGTCCTTCCTCAAATTAGGAGACCAAAACTGCACACATTACTCCAGATGTGGTCTCACCAGGGCCCTGTACAACTGCAGAAGGACCTCTTTACTCCTATACTCAAATCCTCTTGTTTGAAGGCCAACATGCCATTAGCTTTCTTCACTACCTGCTGTACTCGCATGTTTACTTTCAGTGACTGGTGTACAAGGACACCCAGGTCTCGTTGCACTTCCTTTTTCCTAATCTGACACCATTGAGATAATAATCTGCCTCCTTATTCTTGGCGCCAAATGTGATAACCTCACATTTATCTACATTATACTGCATCTGCCATGCATCTGCCCATTCACTCAAGAGGCTCCTTCCTCTGCAGTCCATTGGGGTCGAGGATGACTTGCTTCCACTCCAGTCTGTTGAGTTCTGAGCAGGTTATTGAGACCAAAGTGGGACCAACAGGCTCTAATGTGGGCAGGCCAGGCATGTGAAGGGCAGGTGAGTGGTATGTGTTGGAAGGAACCGCAGATGTTGGTATACACCAAAGATAGGCACAAATTGCTGGAGTAACTCAGCGGGACAGGCAGCATCTCTGGAGAGACGGAATGGGTTACATTTCTGGTCGAGTCCCTTTTTGAGACTGAGGTCTGAAGTTCTTCAGACTCAGTTTGAAGAAAGGTCTCGACCCGTAACATCACCCATTCCTTCACTCCAGAGATGCTGCCTGTCCCGCGGAGTTACTCCAGGTGAGTGGCTTGCTTAGAAGGGTCCCCACTCCTTCTCCATTGGACTCCCATCATAGATACTCAATACCTTCCCGGATGCCCCTGCTCCACTTTGAACAGTCACTGGCCAGGGATCCCTAGGAATAGATAAGGATTTACAGATTTTTAAGGAGCCTTTGTGGACAAACTTAATGCACTGCTCTGTCCTTGAGATCTCTTGCCCTGATGGAGCATGGAACGAGTGCTCGATTCAGGATTCTGGCATCAAGCATGCAGATGACGTGGCCCACCATGGAAGTTGGTTACGTAACCAACTTCCTCTCACTTATTCTATGAGAGGATTTGAAGTGTTTTGCAGAGGCAAAATTGGTATAACCTCTCTTTGCTATAATTGGACTAGGTCTGCATAGCATAAAGGAAATCTCTGGTGCCTAGTAAACCAAGAGCTTCAAATATTCAAACGTTGCATTTCAAACATTCTTTACCTATATGAACTAAAGCCAAGCATGGTAGCCAAAGTAAATTTTGTCATCAGTGTTTGCCTTCAGTGGGTGGCTCCCATCATATGTAAAGTGATCCATGGTTTTCCAAGGTCTGGTGGTGGACCTTTATTCTCATGGTGGAGATATGCAGAGGTTAGGGTGGAGCGAGGGGGAGGTGGGTAGGGAATTGTTAAATTATCTACTGAGGCAAGGCGGCACTGTTAAGAATAGGTTTTGGAAATTTTATAGTTCATATTTGGGGCAATGTATTTAATGGTTTGGCCATTGGAAATAGAACTGTGCATTACCCATGCCTCTCTGGTAGTAGTGTTGCCCCAGAACAGCAATCACACTGATGCCTTATCAGGCAGCTGAACCATCCTACCACAACTATAGAGCAGCAATGTACTACTATCTATCCCATTGGTGACCCTCAGACTATCTTAGATCGGTCTTTACTGGCTTTATCTTGCACTAAACATTATTCCCTTATCATGTATCTGTACACTGTGAATGGCTCCATTGTCTTTCCACTGACTAGTTAGCAGGCAACAAAAGCTTTTCACTTTACCTCAGTACACATGAAAATAAACTAAACTGAACTGACTTCAATCATACTGATGACTTAAGGCCCTATCCCAGTTAGTTGTTTTTTAAGGCGACTGCCAGCGACTGTCATAGTCGTAGCAGGTCGCCGACAAAACCGGCTACTGGAACCCCCCTACGACAATGTCTATGACTAGCTACAACAACCTACCACCTAGTTGACGTCAAGCAACCGAAAACTGGCAACCCGATCATCGTAAGTAGAACGTCCACCAACGACTGCACCTACGGCAACCTACCACCACAGAGGCAACAATCTATGGCAACCGAAGTCAACCTACTTCCACCCGCAACAAGCTACGACCCTGAAGACTGAAGACAACTGAAGACAATTCATGTTTCAGCCACTTTCCCTACAAAAGGGGGTGTACGGTAGGGTTTCCAATCACAAAGTGCTTGGAGAGACTGGTCCTGCAGCACATCAAAGCCAGCCTCCCACCCACCTTCGACCCATACCAGTTTGCCTACAGAGCAAATAGGTCTACAGGGGATGCCATCGACACTGCTCTTCACACTGCACTGACCCACCTTGAACACCAGGGGAGCTATGTGAGGATGCTCTTCCTCAACTTCAGCTCTGCCTTTAACACGGTCATCCCGAGCAGACTGGTCACCAAACTTTCTGACCTTGGATTTTCCCAAACCATCTGCCAATGGATCAAGGACTTCCTGACCAACCGCCCCCAGACCGTCAAAATAGGCCCTCACCTCTCCTCCACCATTACACTGAGCACCGGCTCACCACAGGGCTGTGTGTTGAGCCCCATCCTTTACTCCCTCTACACTCACGACTGCGCCCCCACCCATCCCACCAACACCATCATCAAGTTCCCGGATGACACGACTGTGGTTGGACTCATCTCAGGAGGAGATGAGACAGCCTACAGGGATGAAATCCAAAGGCTGGCAGCATGGTGTTCAGTGAACAATCTTGTCCTGAACTCCTCCAAAACAAAGGAACTTATAATTGACTTCAGGAAAACCAGTACAGAATACGACCCACTCTACATCAATGGGGTCTGTGTGGAAAGGGTACCCGCTTTCAGTTTCCTGGGTACGCACATCGCAGAGGATCTTACCTGGTCTACCAACACCATCACCACAGTGAAGAAGGCACAGCAGAGACTCCACTTCCTGAGGATCCGCAGGAAAACCAACCTGCAGGAGAAGCTCATGATGTCCTTCTATCGCTGCTCCATCGAGAGTGTGCTGGCATACTGTATAACCACATGGTATGCCAGCTGCTCAGAAAAGGACAGGAAGGCCCTTCAGAGGGTCATCACGACGGCCCAGAAGATCATCGGCTGTTCACTGCCCTCCCTGGAGCACCTGTTCAGCCTACGCTGCCTCAGTAGAGCAGGCAAAATAATAAAAGATCCATCCCACCCCGGCCACCGTCTGTTTGTTCATCTGCCCTCTGGTCGACGTTTCAGGTCGATCAAATCCCGAACAAACAGACTTAAGAACAGTTTTTACCCCAGGGCCATACGAGAACTGAACACTACCTTCTGCACTAGGCAACACTGTTAAAACTTTTGTACTTAATATAATTGTATTTATTTGTTTTTGCATTTATTGCATATATGTTTTTACGCACCGTCAGGATTGGCTATTTTTTAATTTCGTTGTACTCGTTGCAATGACAATAAATGAATATTATATTATATTATATTATATTATTCTGCATCATGACTATTTGAAAGTGATGCCATGAGAAACTACTGTGAAATACAATAACTTCATACATCAATTTTCCGTCAAAATGTCAAGAATTTCCTTTATTGATATTCAAACAATTTTTTTTTAAAGGTTGATAAAAAAAACATACAACAGTGCATACAAAAATATTGTAATACACTTCAATAAACTTCAATAAACTTCATACTTCAAACTTTAAAATTCAAACATTAAACAGAATACAAGTGCAAAAACATACAAAACCTAACATCATTTATGGACACATTACACTGATGGACGATCAGATCAAGTCCACACTTGGAATTCGCCGAAGTCAGCACCGGCGACAACCTACGTCACCTGGCGACAACCTGGCGACAACCTACGTCACCTGGCGACAACCTGGCGACAACCTACGACAGCGCCCACATCAGGAGACGTCAAGCTATGCTCATTGGCATCAATCCAACAATCACAGAAATTTTTTAAACATTCGCAAAATCCAGAAAAACGCTACGACTCTTTGGAGACAACTCACGACCATGCCCGCGACACCCCGGCGACCGTGTGGCGACAGCCTAGTCGCCTGTAGTCGCCTAAAAAAATCGCCGGACTGGGACAGGGGCTTTAGTGTGGCACAGTGGCGCAGAGGTAGAGTTGCTGCCTTACAGCGCCAGAGACCTGGTTCAATCCGTATTGTCTGTACGGAGTTTGTACGTTCTCCCTGTAGCCACATGGGCTTTCTCCGGGTGCTCTTGTTTCCATCCACACACCAAAGACATACAGGTTTGTAGTTTAATTGTCTTCAGTAATTGTAAAATTGTCCCTGGTGTGTCGGATAGTGTTAGTGTACATGGTGATTGCTGGTCTGCGGAGATTTGGTGGGCCGAATGGCCTGTTTCCGTGCTGTTGTCTAATGTCGAAAGACTTGAAACCCAAACCCAGGCAGGAACTTCCCCACATAACGTTGCTGTGCCAGGCTGCTGATGAGTGGGTGAGATCTTAAACCAAAACCTAATTTCCTCTCTCAAGCGGACATAAATAATGTTTTGGCAGCAATTTGGAGAAAAGCTGAGAAATCTTTTCCATTGAGCTGACCAATTATTTATTTCTCGACTGATATCAGAACCCTTTCCAATGTCGAACCTGGCTTACTCGTTTTACTTATTGCAATAGTGACTACTACTGCAGTTTGAAAGGTACCGCATTGACGGTAAATAAATGCAAGACCTTATTTCAAAGAGTGGCTGAGAGTAAGTAACCAGCCACTCTTGAATGAAAGGCACAGAGATTTCTCCAAGCTACTCAGAGAGTCACAGAGTCATAGAGCCATACAGCACGGAAACACACCCTTCAGCACAAATTGCCCACACTGGCCAACATGCCCCATCTAAACTGCTCCCACCTGCCCATGTTTATCGCATCTTCCAAATCTTTCCTATCTGTGTACCTGTCCAAATGTCTTTTAAATGTTGTTATAGTACATGCCTCAACTAACTCCTCTGGCAGCTCGTTCCATGTACTCACCATCCTGTGTGAAACAGTTGCCCCTCAGATTCCTATTAAATCTCTCCCCCCCCTCCCGTAAGCTTATGTCCTCTTGTTTTTTATTCTACTCTGGGTAAAAGACTGTGGATTCACCCTAAATATTGCACTAATAATTGAAGGCTTTGTGTTTGCTGATGATATGAAGATAGTTGGAGGGGCAGTCAGTGCAGAGAAAGTAGGGTTTCTGCAGAAGGACTTGGACAGGTTGGGAGAGTGGGCGAAGTAGTGTGCAATCATACATTTTGGTAGTAGGAATAAAGACGTAGACTATTTTCTAAATGGAGAGAGGATGCAGAAATTGGAAGTGCAAAAGGACCTAGGAGTGCTGGTGCAGGATTCCCAAAAGATAAATTTGCAAGTTGAATTAGTAGTAAGGTCGGCAAATGCAATGTTAGCAATTATTTCGAGAGAACTGGAATACATAAACAGGGATGTAATGCTCAGTCTTTAAAAGGCACTGGTCAGACCGCATCTAGAGTATTGTGCGCAGATTTGGACCACATATCCGAGGGATGGTGTGCTGGCATTGGAGAGGGTCCAGAGGATGACTGGGTTAACATATGATGGGCGTTCGACGCCACTGGGACTGTACTCACTGGAGCTTAGAAGGATGAGGGGGGACCTCATTGAAATTTATTGAATAATAAGTTATTCATGTATAGAGTGGATGTGGAGAGGATGTTTCCAGAGTCCAGGACCAAAGGGCACAGCCTCAAAATAAAAAGACATACTTTTAGAAAAGAGATGAGGAGAAATTTCTTTAGTCAGAGGGTGGTGAATCTGTGGAATTCATTGCCACAGATGGCTGTGGAGGTCGTCATCGGGTATTTTTAAGACAGATTGAGAGGTTCTTGATTAGTACTGGTGTCAGGGGTTATGGGGAGAAGGCAATCGAATGGGGTTGAGAGAGAAAGCCAGATCAGCCACGATTGAATGGTGGAGTAGACTCAATGGACCGAATGATCTACTTCTGCTCCTATGACTTATGAACTTATGAAGTCCATTTGACCTGTTCCAAAGTAAAACTGATATCAATGTTCCCAGCAAAATTATTTGATCAATTTCCACCTTTCAGATGGCATCATGCTCCTTAACTCCTCAGATTTTAATCAGGATAACATTTACCCTTTATAGATGAATTATTTGGAAGTATTGATCTTGTGAAACTTCTGCCATATTGATGCTGCTTTCTCCTGCACTAAGGTTCAAGGGGCATATTTAGCCCTTGGTTTAATCTAATTTAGAGTTTAGAGATACACCATGTAAAAGGCACTTTGGCCCACCGAGTCCACGCTAACCAGCAATCTCCGTACACTAGCACTATCCTACACACACTAGGGACAATTTACAATTTTACCAAAGTCAATTAATCTACAAACCTGTACATCTTTGGAGTGTGGGAGGAAACCAGAGTACCTGGAGAAAACCCACGTGGACATGGGGATAACATACAACCTCCGTACAGACAGTGCTCATGGTCAGGATCGAACCCAGGTCTCTGGCGCTGTAAGGCAGCAACTCTAAGGCTGTGCCACCGTGCCGCCCCATTGATGCCAAAAGCCCATGTCAATGTCCAGGCATTAAAGCCTTGGGTTTCTTCATCTTGAGCTGGCATCAGGGATCTTCCCCTCCCACCAGCACATGCTGGGAAATTTCTGTTTTTCTGCTCACAAAATTGTTGGCAGCACACAGCTGGTCTTAACCTATCCCCATATACTGAAGCAAGTATATGGAAGACATGGCAAGTACCAGGAAAGTACCAGGAATACATTACAGCCAAATTCAGCATCTACATACAGGGGACAGTGAGTGGGACCTTGGATTTTACCCTGCAGAAAATCCAGGAAAAAGTTACGTTCTGACGAAGAGTCTTCAACCCGATAAGCTTCGCCTTCTGCAGATGCTGCCTGACCAGCTGAGTATTTCCAGTATTTTCTTTTTTTAAATTTCAGATTCCCAGCACGTGCAGATTTATTTTTATCATTTAGTATTTTATCCTATTCAGCCTCTGATCAGTTCCACCATTAGGGTTGTTTTAGTCAACAAGAGCTCTCTCTTCTCTTGTGCAGAGGCTAAACCCTGGTATTTTCTCCCGCAGCCACCTCTCTGTCCCTCTTCCCCTTTAAGAAGCTTCCTAAAACACAAATTAATGAAGGTAAAATCACATGTTCAACGCATCTTCGTTCCACATGATGTTGTAGATGTTTATTTACAATTACCTCATCCTCTCACATTCCAGACGTGCAGATTTATAGGTTAATTGGCTTCTGTAAATTGTCCCTGGTGTGTAGGATATTGCTGGTGGAAGGGTGATCGCTGGTCGGCATGGACTCGGTGGGCCGAAGGGCCTCTGTCCACACTGTATCTCTAAACTAAACTAAACTTTGGTGTCCCCAAACACATTGCAGCTGTTGTAACACTTGGAGAAATACACTGACATCCAAATCAGTTTGTGTATGTGAAAGGCACGAGATATAACTGGAGATTTTGTTGTTTCCTGAATTATCTGACAATATTCTGAATGGGATCTTTAGACCAAAAGATAACAACCTTTCATTTTTTTCCCCCTTTATTTCTCTGAGCAGGATTTTAAATGTTTTCAAAATTATTGGGATTCCTTTCAAGAAGAAAGCCAGAGTGGTTTGCACTAGTAACACCACGTGTTAATTTCAGAATCTCCTAAAGCACCTTAGAGTGGAGGTGCTGTCATTGTTCTGATGTAGGAAACACAAGACCACTGAGAAAGGGAGGGATTACAGAGCTTCGTGACTTAAGTTACAGCTACCAAATAGCAGAATAGTTCAATTCAGGAATGATCAACGGATAGGAATTGAAGGAGTGATCTTGAAGGTTTTTGGCAATGGAGAAAACTCCAGGAGCGGAGGGCAATCAGACCATGGTCTGTGGAATGACAGCCTATTTAAATGTCTTTTTTATCTCTGGAACCTCCATCCGTGGCTCTCTGGGCTTCCATTTGGACAGCTGAGCTCAGTGGGCCTAAGATGTCATGAAAATGCTCCACACACACTGAATCTTCCAGCAGATCTGATGCAGTCTTACAGCAGATAGTACTTTAGTCCCACTGCAAAAAGTGATGGACACTGCCCAGTCCATCACGGGTTGTGACCTCCCCACCATCAAAGGGATTTACAGGAGTTGTTGCTTCAAAAAGGCAGCGAACATCATCAGAGACCCACATGCTCTTATTTCACTCCTGCCATCAGGAAGAAGATGTGGGAGCCTGAAAAATGTAACTTCCAGGTTCAGGAATAGCTTCTTCCCTGCAGCCATTAGGCAACTGTGTGTGCGTGCGTGCGTGCGTGCGTGCGTGCGTGCGTGCGTGCGTGCGTGTGTGTATGTGTGTGCGCGTGAGTGTGTGTGTCCAGTTGTGACTACTGCCTTCAAAGGGCCCCATCCTGAGCTTGTGACTGGTTGGCTAAGTAAGGGCCCGGAGAGCCAGTGTAACCCAGCAGTGTCAAAAGCAAGCTCTGAATCAAGGAGCAGCAATTGCTGTGGATACACAGAATTAAATTGCAGTACGCACCAGGGGCCCATAAAGTTAAGGATGCAATATGTTCATGCTTGTGTGTATTTTCTGATGGCGAATGCTAATTCTTCCTGAAAGAACTTCAATAGCTGCTTAAAATTCCATCTCTACACCAGGAAACAAAATGAGTGTGAACAAAGAGCCGTAAATAAAACAGTAGTGACACAAACTGCTGGCACCTGAATATATCTGAAGTTTCATTATGTAAATTCAACTGGATGGCGTCTTCCAAATCCCTTTCAACGCATAAAAATAAATAAAAAACATCATAAGCAACAAGGGAGCAATAAATAATATAAAACTGACACAAATCAGTTTCTACTTTTTGGTTTCATACCCTGGAAAGCCTGCATGCAAAATCTTCATTCCACCTTTAAAGAAATTTTACTTTACCTCCAGGAACAATTCAAATGGCACAATTTGAAAGGATGGAGAAGAGAAATCCACAAACGTTTCAAACATGAAAGGTAAACAGAAGCTTGCAGCAGCCACACATCGGAAAGAGAAACGAAGAGTCTACACTTTATCCAGAAACTAGCCAATGGAAATCTGAACCCAGAACCGCTGGCACTTTTTTTCCCGATGCTAATCATCTTTGTGATGCTCGAAAAATGTTACCTCAGCCTTAGCATCATTTCTGGTCTGTAGTATGCAGATGAATTAAACAACTCCAATGACCACCAGCTGACTGACAAAATCCCATCCATTACACAGCGTTTCTGAGACCCGGCTGTGCTAACTCAAATGCAGCGTTATTTAGAATCTATTTTGACAACAGAATTCTCTCCAAGGCAGGTTTAATGCAACCAATCAAAGCTGTTCCATATGTCATGAAAGGTTGGTTTAGAGATACAGTGTGGAAACAGGCTATTCGACCCACCAAGTCCTTGCCGGCCTGCAATCACCGCACACTAGCTCTAGCCTGTAGACCACAAACTTGCACGTCTTTGGAGCGTGGAAGGAAACCGGAGCACCCAGAGGAAACCCACGCAGTCACAGGGAGAACGTGCAAACTCCACACAGGGAGAACCCATGGTCAGGATCAAACCCGGGACTCTAGCGTTGTAAGGCAGCAACTCTACCGCTACGCCATTGTGCTGACCCCACATAATCCTATATAATCCCATTTTATTCTCTCCTTATTCCCATTAACTCCCCACTCCCTCTGCTACACAGACCTACCACTCACCTACATACTCTGGGTGATTCATACAAACCAGCTAACCTACCAATCCACATGTGTTTAGGATATGGGAGGAAACTGAAGCACTAAGAAGGAAACCAGGCTGGCGTGAGTGAATATGCAACTTCCGCACAGACTGCACCAGAGACCAGGATTGAATCTGGGTTACTGGAACTATGCATCAGCATTTTGACCAGCGGTGTCATCCTGAGATCTCCCTTAAATGTTTCTGTATGCCTTGATCACGCTACTTCTTAAAACCAGACCCTCTGATGATTCACTACTCTTAATTCCACTGTCCGGCTGATGCTAATCTTTATCTGATTATACCTTTGCAAAAGTGTTCAATATTAACTACACTTTAGAAAAAAATAATTGGCTGTGAATCAGCAACCAGTTTCAGCAAAGATTGGTGTGACCTCTAAAGGAAGGACTTCAAAAGAAAATCCTATCATACAATCTACTCCAGAATTTTCAGGCTGTTCCTCTGAAACGCTTCCAACACCAGACCCTGAGAGGCCTTTGCTTGATACGTTATTTTTACTTGCTTTCCCTCCAAGAGTAAAGAGTTAGACAATAGACAATAGACAATAGACAATAGACAATAGGTGCAGGAGTAGGCCATTCGAGCCAGCATCACCATTCAATGTGATCATGGCTGATCATTCTCAATCAGTACCCGTTCCTGCCTTCTCCCCATACCCCCTGACTCCGCTATCCTTAAGAGCTCTATCTAGCTCTCTCCTGAATGCATTCAGAGAATTGGCCTCCACTGCCCTCTGAGGCAGTGAATTCCACAGATTTACAACTCTCTGACTGAAAAAGTTTTTCCTCATCTCAGTTCTAAATGGCCTACCCCTTATTCTTAAACTGTGGCCCCTGGTTTTGGACTCCCCCAACAGTGGGAACATGTTTCCTGCCTCTAACGTGTCCAACCCCTTTTGGAGAGTACTTAAATATTTGCTTTCCCTCCAAATATAACCACCCGTTGACACAACTGACCCATTGGCACATTGACTGCGTAGGGTATGGACCGTTTGGTATTTGGACTTTAGTTTAGACTTTAGAGATGCAGCACAGAAACACATCCTTCGGCCCATCGAGTCGGTGCCAACCAGCCATCATCACATACACTCACACTATCCTACACGCTAGAGACTATTTCCAATTTTACCGAAGCCAATTGCAAACCTGTATGTCTTTGAAGTATGGTAAGAAACCGGCGATCCCGGAGAAAATCCATGTAGTCACATGGAGAACGTACAAACACCGCACAGACAGCACCCGTGGTCAGGATCGGACCCGGGTCTCTGGTGCTGGAAGGCGTTTACCAAAGCAAGCCTTCTACTCCCAGCTTAAAGAAGGCAAACGTAAAAGAGGTGGACAAAAGAAGAGATTCAAAGACGCCTTAAAAGCCAGCATGAAATGTGAAATCGACATCGAAAATTTGGAAACCAAAGCCAAGGACAGGAAACTCTGGCGAACCATCATCTAAAAGGGAACAGCGACCTTCGCAGTCAACAGATGCGCAGAATTAGAAGAAAAGAGAAGTAACGGAAAGAGAGGCAGCGACAACCAAAGCCCGATCTGACATCTGCAATTACCTGCCCTGAATGACGAAGAACTTTCAAAGTCAGGATTGGACTCATGAGCCACCTGAGAGTTCATAAAAACAACGGAACATAGACCATCATCCTCGACCCCGAGGGACAGCCACGACGAAGGCAGCAGCTCTACCGCTGTGCCACTGTGCTGCCCGGATGTTTGAAGTGTGACCGGGAGGGATTTACGGAGATGGATGTTTATTACAAAATAAAAAGCTGGTGACACAAGGAACTGAAGATGCTGGTATCTTAAGCAATATACAAAATGCTGGAGGAACTCAGCAGGTGAAGCAGCATCTGTGGAGGAAATGGGCTGATAGCATTTCAGGTCGTGGCCCTTCTTCAGACTGATTGGAGTAGGGAATGGAGAATAAAAAGCCTGGCATTGACTATCATGCAGATCTGGAAGCGTTGGGTAATTCTGTGTGAAGTCAAGGAAGTGTTTGAATAGTGTAACCAAGATTTGGCAAGTGATGAGTTGACAAACTGCACAGTGTTGTACATCCTGTTGGCTCGAGGGAAGTGATACTGGGAGAAGCTAAGAAAATGGGTTTGATTTGTAAACTGTGCAGATACCAATTTTAGAACATAGAACACAGAACAGAAAGAGGCCCTTTCAGCCACAATGTCTGTGCCAAACATGATGCCAAGACCAACTCTTATCTGCCTGTACATAAACCATACCTCTCTATTTCCATATACCTATCCAAACATCTTATAAATGACAAATCAAATCTGCCTCAACTACCACCCCCAGCAGCACATTCCAGGCACTCACCACCCTTTGTGTAAAATACTTAGGCCCACATGTCCTTTAAAGTTTGCTCTTCTCACCTTAAAGCTTTGCCTTCTCGTACTTGATTTTTCCATCCTGGAAAAAAATGTTCTGACTGTGTACCCTAACTGTGCCTCTCATAATTTTATATATATATCTATCAACCTCCAGCATTGCAGAGAAAACAATCTAAGTCTGTCCAGTCTCTCCCTGTAATTAATACTCCCTGATCCAGACATCATTCTGGTAAACCTCCTCTGCACCTTTTCCAAAGAGTCCACATCCTTCCTGTATTGTGGCGGCCAGAACTGCATGCGATCTAATCATGCAAGAGGACTGTATCTTGACATGCTGTTACCCTTTGCTCACCAAAGCCTCTTGAGCCAATGCCTCAGCACTGCACTTAGCATCAAACACAGCCACACTCCCAGCACAGCACAGCATCCCCAATAGGCCACTCCAATAAACTCCTTCCTTTCACTGGTTGCTGTGCCTCTCACTGAGGTGCTTTTTAAATGAAAGAAAAACTTTTTGGAATCACAAGCAGCTGTATCTTTCAACTCTCCCGCCAACTTTTCAAAAATGCCTTCTCTCCTCACAAAGGATTGTTCCCGTAAAGGGCAGATGGGTTTTGAGGAAACCCTCAGTTTAATTACACCCTCTCCCTTCGCTTTCAGTTTCAGTTTAGTTTGTTGTCTCGTGTACCGAGGTACAGTGAAAAGCTTTCTGTTGCGTGCTATCCAGTCAGTGGAAAGACAATACATGATAAGGGAATAACGTTTAGTGCGAGGTAAAGCCAGTAGAGTCCCATCGAAGATAGTCGAGGGTCACCAATGAAGTAGATAGTAGTTCAGCACTGCTCTCTTGTTGTGGTAAGACGATTCAGTTGCCTGATAACAGCTGGAAAGAAACTATCCCTGAGTCTGGAGGTGTGCGTTTTCACACTTCGATACCTTTTGCCCGATGGGAGAGGGGGGAAGAGGGAGTGGCCAAGGTGGGAGTCAATGGAACGGAGGTTGGTCTGTTTGATGGTCTGGGCTGCGTCCACAATTCGCTGCAATATCTTGAGGTCTTGGATGGAGCAGTTCCCAAACCAATCTGTAATGCATCCTGATAAAATGCTTTCTATGCTCCCTTCATGTCTGCTCTAACTACTTTCAATCCTTGAAGGAGAAGGAAGGGAATAGACCATGAGACAGATCACATCGTAATGTTCCCTTAAGACCCTTTAGTGGAACGCAACCCGATTTGCAGTTAACTGCAGACTGAAGGCAGATTAATCTGGAGTTATGATTTTGGAAAGGATTATACTGATCAACACTTGGGAGACACAGCAGAAGGTTCTGTCACCGGATGCGTGGGCAAGGCTAAAGACCTTGCCTTTCAACAGAGCCATTCAAGTGGGAAAAGGTGCAGATCAATGTAGAATTTGTTTGTGATTCATTTATTCAGAGAGTGGCCTGTAATACACCGCACAGGCACTGACATTTGTGTGTTTTAGTTTAGTTTAGTTTAGTTTATAGCCACAGCATGGCCCTTCGGCCCACCGAGTCTGTGCCAACCAGCAATCCGCATACACTAGCTTTATCCTACTTACTAGGGACAATGCGCAATTTTTACCAAAGCCAATTAACCTAAAAACTTATTTGAACACTTTTTGAATGGGGGAGGAAACCAGCGCACTCGGGGAAACACCACACAGTCACGGTAGAATGTACAAACTCTGTACAGACAGCACCCATAGTCATGACAATAGATAGACAATAGACAATAGGTGCAGGAGGAGGCCATTCGGCCCTTCGAGCCAGCACCGCCATTCAATGTGATCATGGCTGATCATTCACAATCAGTTCCCCATTCCTGCCTTCTTCCCATACCCCCTGACTCCGCTATCCTTAAGAGCTCTATCCAGCTCTCTCTTGAATGCATTGAACCCGGATCTCTGGTGCTGCAAGATGACAGCTCTACCACTGTAGGCACTGTGAGGCTTGCTGTTTTATAGTCATTTCAAATCTTCAAAGTTTCAATTCTGTTGGAAGATTCGATATTTTTAATGCTTTTCGTTTCCTTTCTATGATGAGAAAAACTGTAGAATATGGATGCATCACAAGCATGTTCAGCCACAATCCTTCTTTGTGAATATGCACCAATTTCGAATTGTCACAGCTTGAATGCTTTTAGTGGTTAATCTACGTGCAGAACCTACAAGCTGAGCAGAACACAGAAATTAATTCACAAACACTGGCTGTGACTTAAGGGGATCGATGTCTCATTGGTTAAATTTGTCCTCAATAAATTACATAAAATGCAAGTTGGATTTAAGTCCGCTGTTCTATACTTATTTCGGAGTTTAAAAATTTGGGGTATTTATTTTTCGGAAATACAATTGATTTTGTGCTTTTAACTTCCTCATGTTTTATCCCCTGCCTTAAATTGTTGCTTATTTTTAGGCATTCAAGCTTCTATACTAAGCCTAGCCCCCAGCTGAGACAAGAAGTGTATTGTTTACCTGTTTCAAAGAAAGGGAGCTTGCATTTATACACCAAGTTTCCATCAAACCTGTTTTACAGCCCTTAAATTCTACTTGAAGTGGAATTGTGTGTTGTTTTGTGGACGGAGTTAATGGAGTGACTCGTATTGACCTTGTGTTTTCTCACCACCGCCAGATGATTGTCACAACCTCCAGATTGTTGTGAAAAAAATCAATTAAGTGCATTTGAAAATGGTATCGCAATTCATAATGTGGTGTGAGACAGTACCAGCCTTTGCTAAGCAAGCTTCCAGATAGGCAACGAAGCAAATGCCAGTATAATTTACAACACGATTTTCAGCCCAACTGATCTGTACTGCAGTGAGTTAAAACAAAACAAAGCTACAGATGTTGGAAATGTGAAATGAAAAACAGAAAATGTTGTAAATACAGCAGCCCAGGCAGCATCTGTGGAAAGCATTGCAAAACTACTAGTTCGGGTGAAGGGTCTCCAATCTGTACCATTTCCTATGTCCCAGAGAGAGGGAAGCATAGTGGTGGAGCTAGCTGAGCTGCTGCCTTACAATGCCAGAGACCGGGTTCAATCCTGACCTCAGCTGCTGTCTGTGTGGGGTTTTAATGTCCTCCATGTAACAACGTGACTTTCCTTTGAGGGCCACCGGTTTGCTCCAACATCCCAAAGACGTGCAGTTTGTGGGTTAATTAGCGTCTATAAATCGCCCCCTAGTGTATAGGGAGTGGATATCATAAAACTAGTATGAACTGGAGGTTGATGGACTGCATGGACTCGATGGGCCAAAGGGCCCGTTTCCATGCTGTATTTCGAAAACTAAAACTAAAACATGGGACAGTAACTGAGGAGAAACCTCCCAGGCTTCAACCAAATATTTGCATCCCCGTCCGAGAGGGCAAACGGTTTCAGTTTAACATCAGAAGGTTGATACTGCCTTTTGCTAGTCCACATTTAGAAAGGTACATGAATAGTTCAGGTTTAGATAGGGGCCAAACACAGGCAGATGGGACCAGTGTGGATGAGACAAGTTGGTCGGTGTGGGCGAGTTGGGCCTGTTTCCATGTTTTATGACTCTAAGACTCTTCCATCTACACTGAACTTGTGACTGCCCAGAATTTGTTCTGAAGTTTCCGGAAACCAACTAAGGCCAGAGTCCAAACATTGACCCGTGCCCAATCGATATCAGCCTCAAAACTCAGATGTGGTCACAAATATTGAAATACAGATTGCAGCCACGTCAAGTTTAAAGACAAGTTTTCCACTCATTTGGCAGCTCTGATACAACATGACTGATTATTTTTCTGTAGCTACAGGGAAACCATGCGTTCAATGCTACTTATTCCTTTGTGTCTCATAACCGGCCTGAACCTGGCATTTTGAAAATTAAATGACACAACTAGAAACCGGAAGGGTCCGCAGCTCTTGCCTGCCAGCTGGTTAGAAAAAAAGGCTTCTGTTGAGCTAATTTATCGAATTAAAGACCGTTGGTTTGCATCTTATGAACAGGATAATAGAGGGCATACCAGGGAGTGGAAGCAATATCAGAGCTGTCAGATTAAAGATCATGTTCTCTTGTATGACTTTCAGCAAACAGCTTGGGTACCACCAAGATGAGATATGAGAGGCTTCAAGTCAGGATATCCAGCCGCTGCTGTACACTGTGCAATTACCCAGCCTTGAAGATGCAAGAGAGCCAGAGACCGAGAACTGAAAAGAATAAGAGAGACAGTAAAAGAGTAGGAAGTAGACTGACAGCAAACAGCAGAAGCCTAGTTTAGATATCAATCATCACCATTGTTGTAATAAAGTCTGAGAGTTATAGAGTTTTATAGCAATGGAATTCATGGCACCTTGTCCATGTTGACCAAGTTGGATTTCTGGGCTAGTTCTATTTGCCCACATTAGCCCATAAACTTCTAAACCCATCCTATCATAACAGCTGTCCAAATGTCTTCTAAAAATGGTATTTGGATCTGCTTCTGTAGCTTTCACTGGCAGCTCATTCCACATATGGTCTGCCATCTGTGAAAAAGTTGCCCCTGAGGTCCATCTTAAATCTTTTCCTTCTCATCTTAGGTCTATAGCATATAATTGTGGTTTATACCAAAGATAAACACAAATTGTCTGCAGTAATTCAGCGGGTCAGGCAGCATCTCCGGTGGAAAAGGATAATAATAATAATATAATAATATATTCCTTTATTTGTCCCACACCGGGGAAATTTGCAGTGTTACAGCAGCAAAGTGGATAGCAAGAGACATTCATTATAAATAAAAATAAAGGCAAGGATAATTGTCATCATTTACTGTTTTTTTTCTTTACTGTTACTGTTAACTGGTCTGTCGACTGGTCTGCCGGGAGCAGTGCTGGTTGTGCAGTCTCACAGCAGCAGGAGGGAAGGACCTCCGATATCTCTCCTTCACGCACTTGGGGTGAAGGAGTCTGTCACTGAAGGAGCTACTCAGTGCAGTGACAGTGTCCTGCCTGGGGTGGGAGTCATTGTCCAGCAGCGATGCTTTCTTTGCCATCATCCTCCTCTCTCCCACCGCCTGTACTGAGTCGAGGGGGTAACCCAGGACAGAGCTGGCCTTCCTGACCAGCTTGTCAAGTCTCTTCCCCTCCACTGCTGAGATGCTGCTGCTCCAGCAGACCACTCCATAGAAAATGGCTGATGCCACCACAGTGTTGTAGAAGGTCCTTAGGATTGGCGTTTCGGGATGAGACCTTTTCTTCAAACTGGGCCCTGTCATGGAAAGAGGTCGACAGAAAAGAGGTCACTATTCTGAGCTCTGTCATGGAATGAGATCAACAGGCGGTGAGGGGAAAAGTTTCAAAGATGCACTCAAAGCCTTCTTGCAAAAAAGCAACATCCCCGTGGATTTTATTGTAGTCTCTGACTCATGGTAAGTCAAAGTGGAGAAGGAGCATTCACGAGGGTGTTGAGAACCTCAAGCACATGCATTGGGAACATTCTGTGTAGTCGGCAGAAGGACTGTGTCACCTTGCAAACTACTCTGCGGTGGAAGAGTCTATGGTTCCTACATTGGTCTCGTCAGTCACTTTAGAATGCAGACAGGAAGCAAGTTATCCTCAATCACGGTGTTAGTTTAGAGATATAGCATGGAAACAGGCCCATCGACCCACAGAGTCAACACTGACCATCCATCATCCATTCACACTAGTTCTAGTTATTCCATTTTTGCTTTCTTTCCCTTCACTCTAAGGTCAATTTACAGAGGGCCAATTAACCTACAAACCGGCACATGTTTGGGATGAGGGAGGAAACTGGAACACCCAGAGGAAACCCATGTGGTCACAAGAAGAACATGCAAATTCTATACAACCAACCCCTTGAAGTCAGGATTTAATCTTGGTTTCTCACGCTGTGCGGTAGCAGCTTTACCAGCTGCACCACTGTGCTTGGTATTGAATGAGAAGAAGACTAAGTTTTTAATTATTCAGCATAGTGAGCCTGTGGGCATATACGTTTCACACCACAGTCATCTACCCACCAGAATATTGCCATCAGGGTCCATGCAAATACAAATCAGGAGTAATGCCCCTGCCAATACAGCCACCTACTCACTGATGAGGATAAAAGCACCAAACTCACACCAGCTGTGCAGCAACACTAGTGGAGTGCTTGATGTAATCATCAGCCTCCATTCACAGGGTGCACGCCACAAATGCACAACACAGTATTTGGATGGGTAAATGGATAGGAAAGAGTTTAGAGGGATATGGGCCCAACACAGGTAAATGGGACAAGCTTAGATGAGGATTCTGGTCAACCTGAATGAGTTGGGCCAAAGGGCCTGTTTCCATGCTCTATAACTCTATGAGTTGGGCCGAAGGGCCTGTTTCCGTGCTCTATAACTCTCTGAGTTGGGCTGGCGGGCCTGTTTCCGTACTGCATTACTCTATTTTGGGCCAATGGGTCTGTTACCATGCTGTATTACTCTAAGAGTCTATGATTTAGTGAGCAGGCTTAGCACACTTGATAATGAGTAAGGATCCACAGCCTAAATAATTCAACACCACTTGGCAATTTCACCCAATAATTAGCATGGTCTGAAATTGGAGAGAGATGAACAGATGAGATTGAAAGCTGATGGATGGTCTAATCATGTCTGAAAAGGTCTCCATTTATGGAGAAGTCCTAAACTAAAGGATAAAATATACAATTGTCATGAATATACCCAACATAGGAGAATTATTTTACCCAGACAGTGGCTAGAATGCAAAACTTGCCAGCACATCGGGCCTTCCGTGCACGACCTACAAACTCGCACAAAGGCTTGGCGAGATGTGGTTTGGAGGGAGCCGTTAGAGCTGTCGGACACGAGGAGTGAGCGTTGGCAGGAGGGTGAACCGGGGTAATGCATCCAGCGCCTTCAAGGTCGGCTGCAGGAGGGGCCCCCGGGACACAAAGCTGGCCGGGCGAGGAGAGGGATATCGTTTCTCTGGCTGATCCCGTCGAAGCGAACGGAGGAAGACCCTGCAGGAACCTGGGGCTTACCTGGATCGGGAACTACTCGAGTAGACCGAGCTCGCGGGAGGACCAGACTAAGGACTTTGGAAATGGCGCCAAAACATGGCGGCGCCTAAATGTGTAAATATGCAAAAAGAAGTTCACTGTGCAGTTTCACATGTGACAAGTGAAGCTCCATCGTACCAGAGAGTGGATACTTGCCTTCCAAAGAGAAACTAAACATAGCACAAAAAGTAAGGAAATTTGTGTTTGGTAGATTATTTCTTTGTTGTAACAATGCTTCTTGGCAATAAATCTTATACCTTTGGAAAGCCTGTTTATTTCCCTTTTAAATGGTGCCACATTTGTAAGGAACATGCATTTGTGGGATGAGCAGCAGAGCTGAGTATAAGGGTTGCGCCCATGAAAAATGTGCCAAATCTTCTCTGCCAATGCCAAACAGCTTATTCTGCTGTTGCTATTGACTCTTGTTTTGAGCTTCTGGTACCACCAGGTGCTGACAATCAGGTGCCTCGTTGGCTGACTTGCGACAAATGCTGGTTGAAGAATGGGATGCCATCCCACAACAGTGTGTGACCAGGCTGGTGACCAGCATGAGGAGGAGGTGCCAGGCTGTTGTGGCTGTGTATGGTTCTTCCACACGCTACTGAGGCTCCTGTTTATTAAATGAATAAATTGTTAAATTGCCAATATGTCTTGTTTCTTCAGACTTCAATCATCCAATCCACCAAACAACACCGAACAAGAGTCAATGGCAGAATAAGCTGTTTGGCATTGGCAGAGAAGATTTGGCAGATTTTTCATGGGCGCAACCCGCATACTCAGCTCTGCTGCTCATCCCACAAATGCATGTTCCTTACAAATGTGGCACCATTTAAAAGGGAAATAAACAGGCTTTCCAACGGTATAAGATTTATTGCCAAGAAGCATTGTTACAACAAAGAAATAATCTACCAAACACAAATTTCCTTACTTTTTGTGCTATGTTTATGTGAGGGAGAAATAAATAGAAGCATATTCAGATAGTAGGATAGGACAGGACTTGTGAGGAGCCTAAATGCCAGCATAGACCAGTTGGGCTGAATGGCCTGTATCAGGGCTGGATCGTCGATGCAAAACCAAAACATGGGGCACTAATGCTGCATGAGGTGGGTTTGGAGATATTTCAGAGACACACCACGTAACCAAAAATAGGAAAGAGTAGCACCGTCTAGGATTAATTGCCCTCAACAGGGAAAGCATTGAACAGCTTCTGATTGGACCTCACTGCACTTGGCGGGCTAGTGTGCCTGACTGATATGTGGAGTACAGATCCGAGGTAGCGGTGGGGAAGAGAAAGAATCACATGTCCTGTCACTAAAAATGGAAGAACCTCAAGCCAGTGTGTCTGTCAGTAAATCAACAAACGCATGACTTCAGCTGGCGTGTTTCTCCTGTCAAGAGACGACTCAATTCCCAGTATTGTGTAGCTATAAAAAAAGGAAGCTGTCAAAATGTCATAAAACTCATTACAGAGCTGCAGTGGATATTACCCACTTAATAAAAATAAACCTTTCTGTTCAAATGTGTTGCTCCGAGGCTGAAGTCTGTGAACTGACAGATTGAGAGTGGTACGTGTCTGCTACTTATGGCAAGAGCTGAACGTTAGCTACAGAATGGCGGCGCTCCTGTGGACAATTTCAAAACACATTCACACTCACTAATACCCAAGTTCAAAAGTTCATAAGTGATGGAAGCAGGATTACACCACTCAGTGCATTGTCTATTCCGCCATTCAATATGGCTGATCTATCTTTCCCTCTCAACCCCATTCTCCTGCCTTCTCCCCATAACCCTTGATTCCCTTACTAATCAAGAATCTATCAATCTCTGCCTTAAAAATATCCATTGACGGTCTCCACAGCCTTCTATGGCAAAGAATTTCACAGATTCACCACCCTCTGACCAAAGAAATTCCTCCTCATCTCCTGCCTAAAAGTACGTCCTTTTATTCTGAGGTTATGGCCTCTGGTCCTAGACTCTCCCACTAGTGGAAACATTCACTCCACATCCACTCTATCCAGGAATTTCACTATTCGGTAAGTTTCAATGAGGTCCCCCTTCTAAACTCAAGCGAGTACAGGCCCAGTGCTGTCAAATGCTGATCATATGTTAACCCCATCATTCCTGGGATCATTTTCACAAATCTCCTCTGGACGCTCTCCAGCGCCAGCACATCCTTCCTCAGATACGGGGCCCAAAGTTGTTCACAATACTCCAAACGCGGTCTGTCCGGTGCCTTATAAAGCCTCAGCATTACATCCTGTTTTTATATTCTAGTCCTCTCGACATAAATGCTAATTCAGAGAAGGAACCGGCGTCAAGTTTACAATGACACCATTCAAGAGCCATGGTGGAACTTTAAAACATCAGAGTCACAACCAGTATACTCTCACTTTGCTCTTTGAATGGTCTCAGTTGGAGTGAAGAGAGTTCTGCTGTACAACATATTACTGTAACAGAACAATTCATTTATTCACAGAAACAAGCTATTATTCACAGAAACATGATTATTCTTTTTGAAGAATCATCAACATAAAGTGCGGAGAAAATACCTTCAAAGCATTTTTCCGGCACCTCTGTTTAAGTGGTTTGAGGTCTGTCATATCAATATTAATACAGCAGTAGGGTTGTGAATGTCATCTGCAGTTAGACAACGTACTTGAGTATTCAGGTTGGAGCTTTGGCTGTGAAAGCCTTAAAGTAGCCCTCAACCCCCAAGAGCATTGAGTCACTGCATATGTCTGTACTGCAGGAGGTGTTAAGTATCATTCTTATGTTCCTGCACTAAAAATTCAGAGGCACAGACCAATAATTCAGATACCTAAATTCAATTCAATCCAGGGTAGCAGTGGAAGTTAAATTCAGGTAATTACATAAACCTGGAATTTAAAATATAGTGTGTAGGAAAGAACTGGTGATGCTGGTTTAAATCGAAGGTAGACACAAAATGCTGGAGTAACTCAGCGGGACAGGCAGCATCTCTGGAGAGAAGGAATGGGTGGCGTTTCTGGTCGAGACCCTTCTTCAGAAATATATTGTACCTGTTAATAGTGACTGCAAAATCACTGAATTGCCTTGAAACATTTTATGTTTCACTGGTGTCCATTGAGAGTAGATGCACCATTCTTATCCATTTAGTATTTAGTTCTGCTATCTGTTCTTACATTGGCCTTATGCAACTTAAAGTCCAAAGCTACATTGTGGTTCGCTCTTCACGGACTGAAATGTTTAGGAAGGAACTATACCGAAGAACGACACAAAATCCTGGAGTAACTCAGCAAGTCAGGCAACATTTCTAGAGTAAAGGAATAGGTGACATTTCAGGTCGGAAACCTTCTTCAGACTGAAAGGCAGAGGTGGGTGGGGGGGGGGGGGGGAGTGGGGGGGGGGGAGTTGGGGGGGGGGGGGAGTGGCGGGGGAGTGGGGGGGGGAGTGGGGGGGGGGGAAGCGGGAACTGGAGGCAAGAAAAGGCCAGAACAAATCAGGGCCAGCGATAGATGACCTCAGGAAGGGTGGAGTCCATAATGGCCCATTGTTGGCTGGGGAAGATGCGCTAATGAGAGGGATACAAGGATGCAAACAGTGGAACTAGTAGGATGACTAGGGTCAGGGAGGGGTAAGACATTGGGAGGGGGGGGAGGGGGGAGGGAGTGAAGGAGTCGCTTGAAATGAGTGAAATCAACGCTGGGAACCGCTGGGTTCCAAGATGCCCAAGCAAAATATGAAGTGCTATTCCTCTAATTTGCGTGTGGGCCCACTGCCAGTGGAGGAGGACCAGGACAGAAAGGTCAGTGTGGGAATGGGAAGGGGAGTTAAAATGATTGGCAACCTGGCGAAGATGAACTAAGCGTAAGTGTTCAGCGAAACAATCGCCAACTCTACGCTTGGTCTCAACGATATATAGGAGCCCACAACAGGAGCACAGGATACAGTTGGAGGAGGTTCAAGTAAACCTCTGTCTCACCTGCAGGGGAGTGGCGAAATCTAAGTAGTCAATGTCATGGTGGCAGCTGGAGATGAAAAGATTGAGAGAGGGCAAAAGGCTGGCTGGGGTTTTCAAGAGAATGAGAAGTGTTGGAGGTGGTGGAAAGATCATCAAACTTGGGGGGTGGGAGCGAGGATTCTTTGCCAAAGAAATAGGCACAGAGGTGGAGGCGACAGAAGAAGAGCCCTACATCAAGGTGTCACAGAAGGATACAAAGGTATGGCCTCTACTGACAGTCACCAGCATTATTATCAGTTTTGTGGGTCAATCCTATTTAATAAGGATTGGGGAAGAGAGAGCACGTATGTAGCATACGTAAGATTGAGATGGCAACATGTGTGCTCATTAATCAGGCAGTTAAAGTCCCAGGTTCAATCCTGACCTTGAGTGTTGCCTGTGTGGAGTTTGCACGTTCTAACTGTGGCCGCGTGGGTTTCCTCTGGATACTCTGGCTTCCTCCCACATCCCAAAGATGTGCGGGTTTGTAGGTAAATTGTGCTCTGTAAATCGCCCCTGGTGTTTAGGTGAACGGATGAGGAAGTGGGATAACATAGAACTCATGCAAACTGGTGATCGATGGTCGGCATGACTCGGTTAGCCGAAGGGCCTGTTTCTATGATGCGTCTTTCAATCAATCATTCAACGTGAATGATCCACGAGCATCTTCATTCTCAATAGACAGGCACAAAAATAAAGTTAACGATTTTGCGACGATCTTCAACCAAACGATCCAGCTCAGATTCTTCTGAGATTCACACTATCACAAGAACCAGCCAAATTCATTCATTCCCTGTATGGTCGAGAAACTGTTGTAAATAACAGGACCTGTGGGATCAGACAACCTCATGGCTGCAGTCCTAAAGACTTCTGTTTCAGAACAAGCCACCTCTTCAAGCCAAGTCGTTTCAGTACAGCTGTAAGACTGGTAACTACCTGACAAAATGGGAGATTTCCCAGGTATATCCTGTCCACATAATAACAGGATAAATCCTCATTGTAGTTCCATCAGAAACCTCATCGGCAATGTAATGGAAGGTGCTTTTGACCATCCTATCACTTGGCACCCTGTGACACTCCTATCAGGGTGGCACACTGGCGCTGAAAGGCCGCACAGTGGTGCAGCAGGTAGAGCTGCTGCCTCACAGTGCCAGAAACCCGGGTTCAAACCTGACCTCAGGTGCTGTCTGTGTGGAGTTTACACATTCTTCCTGTGACCACATGGATTTCCTCCAGGTGCTCCGGTTTAGATTTTTTAGATTTAGAGATACAGCGCAGAAACAGGCCCTTCGGCCCACCGGGTCCATGCCGCCCAGCGATCTCGCACATTAACACTATCCTACACCCACTAGGGACAATTTTTACATTTGCTCAGCCAATTAACCTACAAACCTGTATGTCTTTGGAGTGTGGGAGGAAACCGAAGATCTCGGAGAAAACCCACGCAGGTCACGGGGAGAACGTACAAACTCCGTACAGCACAGCACCCGTAGTCAGGATCGAACCTGAGTCCTGTAAGGCAGCAACTCTACCGCTGCGCCACCGTGCCGCCTTACGCCAACGTCCCCAAGATGTGCAGGTTTATAAGTTAATTGGCCTCCGTAAATTGCTCCTAGTGTGTAGGTAGTGGATGCGGAAATGTGATAACATTGAACAAGTGTGCATGGATGATTCATGGTCGGTGTAGATTCTGTGGGTCGAATCGCCTGTTTTCATGCTGTATCTCTAAACTGAACTCTACACTAAACACAGTCCGACAATTTACTGACCGCCGCTCACTTTGTGTCTATTGGGCTCACTCAGTACGAGATGTGGATAAAACAGACCAGTGAACTGTACTCCAGAGGGGAGGAGAAAGTGACTGCAATTGGAATCAAGACATTGTTAGATTGATTCTGGCACAAGTAAAACTTTCATCGATTGGCAGCAAGGAGGAAATAATCCTCTGGCGGGAACCAAAGACAAATGTTTAACATTCGTTGGTTCTGCCTTGAAAGGAAGATGCACATTACAGTTGAAGGGCTATTACCCCAGTTCCAAGAGTAATACTTTGTAAGAGTTTTGGGTTCGTGTAATGAGACTCAGCATGGGTCCTGTGCCATTAATGGATTAAGTCTAAGGCTGCACACTTACATTCAAAGCCCATGGACAGCTGGCACAAGCTACAGCCACACGCTCCGGTCAATGCATCGTCGCGTTGCAGTAGCTCCTGCAGGCTGGGTCCTGGTCACAACCATCTCTTGTTGCTTCATCAATGAGTTTCTGTCCATCATAAGATCAGAGGTGGGAATATTCACTCCTATTCAAATCGTGCTTAATGCCATATGCCTAGGTCGGGTGAGGTTCAGGTACAGCTTGCAAACAGCACCACAGGCACGTTGGCTGAGACAACACACAAATACATAAGATGTACACAAATGATACATACATTACGCATAAGACTGTAAATAAGACAGTGTAAGAAACAAGTCAATGCAAAACACAGTTCACTGTAATTTGTTATTATAATTCAATTAACTCTAGACACATTCCTCAGATAATGAAGTATTCCGTACCATAAGCAGAATGATCTGGACAAGGTCCAGGTTTGGGCCGATAAATGACAAATAGTATTTGTATCAGATAATGGTGATTTCGAAACTAGAGTCTAACCATCTCTGGCGACACAACGGACTGCAGATGCTGGAATCTTGAGCAAAACACAAAGTGCTGGAGAAACTCAACGGGTCAGGCAGCATCTGTGGAGGGGATGGACAGACAATGTTTCAGGTCGGGACCCCTCTCCAGTCTGATAGAAAGATACATAGATACATAGACAATAGGTGCAGGAGGAGGCCATTTGGCCCTTCGAGCCAGCACCGCCATTCAATGTGATCATGGCTAATCATCCACAATCAGTACCCCTTACCTGACTTCTCCCAATACCCCTTGATTCCGCTAGCCAGAGCTCTATCCAACTCTCTTTTGAATGCATCCAGTGAATCGGCCTCTACTGCCTTCTGCGGCAGAGAATTCCACAAATTCACAACTCTGTGTGAAAAAGTTTTTCCTCATCTCAGTTCTAAGTGGCCTACCCCTTATTCTTAAACCCTGGCCCCTGGTTCTGGACTCCCCCAACATCGGGAACATGTTTCCTGCATCTAGTGTGTCCAATCCCTTAATAATTTTATATGTTTCTATAAAATCCAGTACCAGGGGTCACAGCTTAAGGATAAGGGGGAAGTCTTTTAGGACCGAGATGAGAAAACATTTCTTCACACAGAGAGTGGTGAGTCTGTGGAATTCTCTGCCACAGAAGGTAGTTGAGGCCAGTTCATTGGCTATATTTAAGAGGGAGTTAGATGTGGCCCTTGTGGCTAAAGGGATCAGGGGGTATGGAGAGAAGGCAGGTACAGGTTATTGAGCTGGATGATCAGCCATGATCATATTGAATGGCGGTGCAGGCTCGAAGGGCCGAATGGCCTACTCCTGCACCTATTTTCTATGTTTCTATGGTTCTATCCCCTCTCATCCTTCTAAATTCTAGTGAATACAAGTCCAGTCGCTCCATTCTTTCATCACATGACAGTCCCACAATCCCGGGAATTCATCTCGTGAACCTATGCTGCACTCCCTCAATAGCAAGAATGTCCTTCCTCAAATTAGGAGACCAAAACAGCACACAATACTCCAGGTTAGGTCTCACCAGGGCCCTGTACAACTGCAGAAGGACCTCTTTGCTCGTTATTAAGGCCAACATGCCATTAGCTTTCTTCACTGCCTGCTGTACCTGCATGCTTACTTTCAGTGACTGATGTACAAGGACACCCAGGTCACGTTGTACTTCCCCTTTTCCTAACCTGACACCATTCAGATAATAATCTGCCTTCCCGTTCTTGCCTCCAAAGTGGATAACCTCACATTCATCCTCATAGCATCCTCTTCACAGTTCACACTCCCACCAAGCTTCAACAGTTCAACAGTTCAACAGAGCTTTATTTGTCATTCGGTACCAAGGTACCGAACGAAACTACATAGCTGTCACACACAAAAAAGAACACAAGACACATGACCCCAACACAAACGTCCATCACAGTGACTCCAAACACCCCCTCACTGTGATGGAGGCAACGAAACTTCCACTCTCTTCCCCACGCCCACGGACAGACAGCTCGTCCCCGACCGACCCGCACAGTCCCCGCAAGGGGATGGAAGTCCCCATGGCCGAGTCGCACCGGGCGCTGAGACGTCTCGCGGCCGAACCGGGCGATGGAAGGCCCCGCGACCGAGCCGTGCGCAGCTAAGTCCCGCGGCCGAGCCGCACCGGGCGATGGAAGGCCCCGCGGCCAAGCCGCACCGGGCACTGTTAAGTCCAGCGGCCGAGCCGCGCCGGGCGATGTTAAGTCCAGCGGCCCTGCCGCACCGGGTGATGGAAGGCCCCGCGGCCGAGCCGCACCCCGCGCCGTGAGGAAGAGACCTAAAAGAGAAAGGATTCCCCCACACCACCACCCCCCACACATACACAACCACCCCCCACACATACACAACCAAAAAAAACAAAAAAAAACATCCCAACACCGACGAATAGACTGCTAGCGAGCCGCAGCCGTTAGGCGCCGCCACTTCCGCTTGTCATCTGCAGATTTGCTAGTGTTACTTTTAATTCCTTCATCTAAATCATTAATGTATATTGTAAATACAGTAGATGCGGTCAGAATGCTGATGTTTCATGGTTCTGACCTGAAACATCACCTGTCCATTCCTTTCATGGAGGCTCCCTGTTCCCCTGAGTTCCACCAGTGCTTTGTGCTTTATTTAACCATCACTTCTTGATATTCAACTGCACTCCCATCACTGAAGCCTCCACCTCTACATTATCTTCCTTTTCTTTCCCCATTTCTGCAGATATTAAGATAGGTGATGGCAAGCAATAATCCAAAGCAAAAAAGTATACTAGAAAACTTTTATTTTGGACGCTTCAATCTACATACATGGGTACTTAACACACACAATTTTCTTGGATTGGCAGTTCAGGGCTACAGCTTTCTTCTTTGTATTTCTCGCTGTCAGATAATATTAAAAAGGAGAGAAATAATAAGTAGAATGTGGTCCGAAGTTCATCTCAAGATCAAAATTGACAAGAAGGTTGTGAACAATGCCGTTTGTGTTTCATACATTTGCCGGTGAGAGGAATGGATTTATTATCAGCGTAAGAAGATAATTACTTTTTCTAATGGGGGAATTTTCTACTTATCCATTACTAGCAGTGGAATAAATAGTCTTGCAAGATTGGGACGTTGAGTGTTGGTGGTCTGGGACTGTGTTTCATCAGCACACATGCGGACACCTATGCTGGGTTCCTCGATAATATTGCCAGGAAGACAAGGAATTGGTGTGGCCAAGAATGGTTCTTTTGGGACATTGGAGGCAATAATGTTGAAGCTAGAGAGGAAACACGTGCAGGTGAGTTTTGACTGGGTTAATAAGAAGGGGAATAACATTGTTCCATCCAGCTGGGCTTTGGTGGAGAGACATTGGAAGAGGGTAACATGTTCAACCACGCATGACAACCATCCAGGACAGTGAAGGCTAAATTACCATTGGCATACTCAGGTAGTATGTCACAAGTGGGAAGGAGATACAGTGTGATTCAGGTCAATTGTTCTGGGAAAAATAAGCGTAGATCATAAGATCATAAGATGAAAAGTGATAGGAGTAGAATTAGGCCATTCGGCCCATCAAGTCTACTCCAACATTCAATCATGGCTGAACTATCTCTTCCTCCTAACCCCGTTCTCCTGCCTTCTCCCCATCACCTCTGACACCCGTACTTATCAAGAATCTTCTCTCTGCCTTAAATATATCCACTGACATTGCTTCCACAGCCTTCTGTAGCAAGGAATAGCACAGATTCACCACCCTCTGACTAAAGAAATTTGTCCTCATCTCCTTCCTGAAAGAACATCCTTTAATTCTGAGGCTATGACCTCTGGCCTTAGACTCTCCCACTACTGGAAACATCCTTTCCACATCCACTCTATCCAAGCCTTTCACTATTCTGTACGTTTCAATGAGGTCCCACCTTATTCTTCTAAACCCCAGTGAACATAGTCCCAGTGCCGTCAAACGCTCATCATATGTTAACCTACTCATTCCTGGGAACATTCTTGTAAACCTCTTCTGGACCTTCTCCAGAGCGAGCACATCCCTCCTCAGATATGGTCCCCAAATTTGCTCACAATTTCAAAGAAGCGAGGGAAGGCTGGGGGAAGAAGTCAAGGGTTCATTTTAATTTCAGGGAGGCCAGATGACAAAAGATGTTTGAGGCAGAGTGAAGTCAGTTGGAGAATGGTTTGATAAAAATAGCTTGAAGGTGCTAGTAGACGCAAGGAACTGGACGAAGTGATTCTGAATAAAGATCCCAACCCTTTAGATACATCGCCTATTCATGTTCTCAAGAGAGGCTGCCTGACCCCCTGAGTTACTCCAGCACTTTGTGTTCTATTAATTCTGTTGATTCAGGTGTGGGATACCGTAAACGTTTGGCTATTGTACCAATTGAAAACATTATCTCTATGTAATTCTTCACACAGCCTGCCTGACCTGCTGAGTATTTCCAGCAAAATCCTATTTTTGAACCAGACACATAACTTGGATATTGGCACATCTGATTAATGGGATAAGGTCATTGGAAGGAGTTTTGTTTAAAGTGGCTTGAAAAGTCACCTCAAAGGCCACGCTTCTGTGTGAGTCCAGAAAAAATGGTGAAGTTTGATTCTCTGCAGAATATTATCTGAATGGTGTTTTATTACAATGTCACTCATTTATATTGTTAACTAAGCACACAAGTGCCAGTGTGTAGATTGATCCCAATCTGGTCTCGACTATCAACATAACACATTGCAACCATTCCTTCCCAAGCAATTGTATATTAGTAATGAGTGCTTATGATCATTTTTTTTATTATTTTGGTATTATCCACAGCAGCACTGATTGTATAAACAACATTTCTTTCCCCTCAGTGCACCAAGGGTGGGGAGCAGTCGTTCTCTATTTGTTAATGTTGAATGTTAATTTTATTCTACTGGATAATAGAAGTCACTCTCAATGACTACTGCAAATTAAGAGCATTTCCTCAAGGGGAACATTAGCAGTAAATCAAAATGCTCTCCAGCTTTAAGCCTCAACAGCAGAACGATGTTATTGCGCTTATTACTGATGGGCTTAAGAAACAAATAACTTCACGTGCATATCAACAGGTGCTCACAGCGTAATAATCTCTGGAAACTGGCAATCATTGAGCAAGATATCTGTCTTTTTTGTTTACATGAACACAATACCCAGCGGAGTTACTGCTGTCTAAATCAAGGCTTGTTACATTGATTTGAACTATTTTAATTTCTTAGCCATAGCATACAGACCAGCATGTAGAGAGACAGCAGCCAATATGACTATGGAATCTTCACATTGGAGCTAATCGCGTCATCGTCCACTATCCTCACTGGAGTAACCCAGCACAGCCGACAAGTCCTATCTAATGTGGCTCAGCTAATCTATAGCTCAGTGGAGGAAAGAACTGCAGATGCTGGTTTACACCGAAGGTAGACACAAAATGCCGGAGTAACTCAGCGGGTCAGGCAGACGTCACCTATTCCTTTACTCCAGGGATGCTGCCTGACCCGTTGTGTTACTCCAGCAGTTTGTGTCTACCTTCGCTATAAATGACTAAACCAGCTGAGCTACCTGAAGACAATATATCCTCTTTCCTTTCCATAATTTTCTTCTTTTTGGCATTTAAGCATTAACTTACAGTCCACCAAACTATTTGATATATTAAATCAAATGACTTCACCTCTGAGATTTACAGCTTTCAATTAAAGCTGAGCTTTATTAGATGCTTAAATATCATTTATTAAATGCTTTTTAATGAACTTCCAATTTACAATTCCCCACTTTAGAAAAGGATAATCAGAGTATTAAAGATCAGAGTTCCCCTGCTGTTTTTAATGGTTAAGTTAACAACTAAATCGCAACATGAGTATTAAGGTTTGATCATAAATGTGCAGTGTGATTAAACTTTGATTTTAATTATTAAATTTAATCCATTGTCACTTTGTACAAACGTCCCCCCCCCCCCACCGTTGGGAATGGCCAATCAGAGTCATTAGAGACAGTTGTAGACAAATAATCCTTGGCAATCTATCCCATCCCTGAAAATAAAGTGAGAGGCAGGATAGCTGAAACGATCGATCAATAGATCTTGGGAGCAGATGGATGCATGGTTTTCCATTGTAAGACAAAGGTCAGAGGCAGTGGACAATATGGTGCAGATATTCTTTCCCTAAGTGTGTCACCGTGCTGTGGAGATGCTGCCTTACAGCGCTGAAGCACCAGAGACGCAGGTTCGATCCCGACTGCGGGTGCTGTCTGTACAGAGTTTGTACATTCTCCTCGTGACCGCTTGGGCTTTCTCCGAGATTCGTCGGTTTCCTCCCACCCTCCAAAGATGTACGTTTTGTAGGTTAATTGACTTGGTATGTATTTGTGAGAATCTATGTTATTAGCTGATATAGTTAATTAGAGATATTGATATTTTGTTGTAGATGGTTGAAGATGATTTATTTTGTTGTTGTTTCAGCTAATATAAAATGGATGCTTATTTTCAGTAGAAAGCAGTAAGATGGATGCTTGTGGCAGAAATGTTATCATTGGGAATGGAATGTGTTTGTCCCTTTACGAGTGATAGGGAGTAGACAGAAGAGTATAGGGGTTCTTTGTTCTTAAATTACTCCCTTGTCTGATAGTGTTAGCTTGTGTACTAAAACAGTTAGAAGCAAGGTCGTGCAGCTGCAAGATTGCTCGTATATAGTAGATAAAAAGTTTATTTCTCAAGAACAACTCCTTATATGGGTGCGTGTGAAAGTAGGAAAAGTTTTGAATCCACTCTAGGTAAATTGATGGGTTTCCCCGAAAGCATGTGACCTGTATTAATGGTTTGGTTTCTAAGCATGTGACGCATTAATGGTTTTGTTTTCTCTGTAACCGTGGGAATTGTATTAGAATTGTAATTGGTCCTTGATTATATCTGTTACACCCCTTTTTCCTTTCTGTATAAAAAGTAAACAATCGTGGAAAAGTTGTTCTATCCCTCTCCCCAGTTGAGATCTTTTCAGACACTAGCATTGTATCTGGAGATCCTCACGGGAAGAATTCCACTGTGGAATAAATATGTTGTACTCATCCAGTATACGGATGTTGTTCAGGCTGAAGGTAAAGAACTTGAATTATAATAATAATAATAATAATAATAATAATAATAATAATAATAATAATAATAATAATAATAATAATAATAATAATAATAATAATAATAATAATAATAATAATAATATTCATTTATTGTCGTTGCAACGACTACAACGAAATTAAAAAATAGCAATCCTGTGAATTGACCTTGGTGTGTGTAGGATAGAGTTAATGTGTGGGGATCGCCGGTCGGTGCGGACTTGGTGGGCCGAAGGGCCTGTTTCTGCGCTGTATCTCTAAACTAATCTAAACTAAAGGTCTTATTACGTGGGTTAGGTGGTTATAGATTGTACGTAAAGATAGATGGGACATAGAAATGGAGAGCAGATCATGCGGTGAGATTGTGGGTTATGAGATTTGCGATTAGTAGTCGGATGGATTGCTAAAATATGGATTTGTGGTGTGAACTGCAAATGTAAAATAAACAATGAGGATTATAATGTGTGGGATCTAGCAGTGGCTTGGTACAAACGGTGAGACTTCACAGGTGGCTGGAGGGTGGAATTAAATATATTGTAGATATGGGTCATCAGTTGGTGTGCTGGAGTTTTAGCGTTAAAGTCATGCAGGCCAGAAACAGGACCAACATGTCCATGCTACCTCAAGAAGGCGGCATCTATTATCAAGGGTGCCCATCATTCAGACCGTGCCATCTGGTAGGAGGTACAGAAGACTGAAATCCCACGCCACCAGGTTCAGGAACAGCAGCTTTCCTACTACCATCAGCTTCTGCAGAACCTGAATCCTATCTCAGCAATGGAACACCACAGACCACCTCTTGAGCTACCAGGGACTGTTTTCTAATTGTATTTTGCATGAACATTTTGTTTACTGCTCAGTCATCTTTTCTTTTCCTGGCCTTGGAGAATTTATATGTATTATATTATAGTTTATGCTTCTGTTTTTCAGCAATATTTTCATTGTACCTGTACCTCACTGTACCTATGCATCTGAAAATACACCAAAATAGACGACCATCAAGTAACCATCTCTGCTGATGCCTGTACTAGATCTAAATTCTTCTTGAGGATTTAGGCAATTGCTTACAGGAAAAAAATGATAGGGTTAAATGGAATTTGTAATCAAACAAATTATACACATAAGAATTTCCCCAGATCCACGCTGCTTATTCCCATGATTCACTTCCATGCCAAGCATGCTCATCTTGGCCAGCAAATATTCTACTTCCATTACAAAGCTGGTGCATTCCGTTGCCTGGCAACCAGAAGAAAAGTAACCAGCGAGACATTCTATCATTTCTAAACAGTGCCCTCCATAATGTTTGGGACAAAGACCCGTCATTTATTTATTTGCCTCTGTACTCCACAATTTGAGATTTGTAATAGAAAAAATCACATGTGGTTAAAATGCACATTGTCAGATTTTATTAAAGGCCATTTTTATACATTTTGGTTTCACCATGTAGAAATTACGGTTGTGTTTATACAGAGTCCCCCCATTTCAGGGCACCATAATGTTTGGGACACATGGCTTCACAGGTGTTTGTAATTGCTCAGGTGTGTTTAATTGCCTCCTTAATGAAGGTATAAGAGAGCTCTCAGCACCTAGTCTTTCCTCCAGTCTTTCCATCACCTTTGGAAACTTTTATTGCTGTTTATCAACATAAGGACCAAAGTTGTGCCAATGAAAGTCAAAGAAGCCATTATGAGACTGAGAAACAAGAATAAAACTGTTAGAGAAATAAGCCAAACATTAGGCTTACCAAAATGAACTGTTTGGAACATCATTAAGAAGAAAGAGCTCTGGTGAGCTTACTAATCACAAAGGGACTGGCAGGCCAAGGAAGACCTCCACAGCTGATGACAGAAGAATTCTCTCTATAATAAAGCAAAATCCCCAAACACCTGTCCAACAGATCAGAAACACTCTTCAGGAGTCAGGTGTGGATTTATCAATGACCACTGTCTGCAGAAGACTTCATGACCAGAAATACAGAGGCTACACTGCAAGATGCAAACAACTGGTTAGCTGCAAAAATAGGATGGTCAGGTTACAGTCCTAAAAGAGGAACCACAGTTCTGGAAAAAGGTCTTGTGGACAGATGAGACGAAGATTAACTTATATCAGAGTGATGGCAAGAGCAAAGTATGGAGAAGAGAAGGAACTGCCCAAGATCCAAAGCATACCACCACATCTGTGAAACATGGTGGTGGGGGTGTTATGGCCTGGGTATATATGGCTGCTGAAGGTATTGGCTCACTTATCTTCATTGATGATACAACTGCTGATGGTAGTAGCATAATGAATTCTGAAGTGTATAGACACATCCTATCTGCCCAAACAAATGCCTCAAAACTCATTGGCCGGCGGTTCATTCTACAACAAGAAAATGATCCTAAACATACTGCAAAAGCAACAAAGGAGTTTTTCAAAGCTAAAAAATGGTCAAATCTTGTGTGGCCAAGTCAATCACCTGATCTGAACCCATTTGAGCATGCCTTTTATATGCTGAAGAGAAACCTGAAGGGGACTAGCCCCCAAAACAAGCATAAGCTAAAGATGGCTGCATTACAGGCCTGACAGAGCATTATCAGAGAAGACACCCAGCAACTGGTGATGTCCATGAATCGCAGACTTCAACCAGTCATTGCATGCAAAGGATATGCAACAAAATTCTAAACACGACTACTTTCATTTACATGACATTGCTGTCTCCCAAACATTATGGTGCCGTGAAATGGGGAGACTATGTATAAACACTGCTGTAATTTCTACACGGTGAAATCAAAATGTATAAAAATGGCCTTTATTAAAATCTCACAACGTGAACTTTAATCATATGTGATTTTCTTTCTATTACAAACCTCAAATTGTGGAGTAATGAGGCAAATAAATAAATGATGGGTCTTTGTCCCAAACATTATGGAGGGCACTGTAGTACTGGAAGGCATCTGAAACAAAATTTTCCGTGAAGGTCGGAGAGAAGAAGGAGCCAGAAGCAGCGAGAGCGAGTATAGGCTGGAAGTAGGGGAACGACCTGTAGGGGAACGACCTGTAGGGGAACGACCTGTAGGGGAACGACCTGTAGGGGAACGACCTGTAGGGGAACGACCTGTAGGGGAACGACCTGTAGGGGAACGACCTGTAGGGGAACGACCTGTAGGGGAACGACCTGTCAGGGAGCGGCCTTGTCGAGGGAAGTGCCTTGTGAGAAAAATGCGAGTCTTCGGCAAAGATGCTGAGGGAGGAGACTACTCCAAAAGTTATAGAGGGTGAGACGCTGTAAGAAATGACAGGTAAACTGAGTCAGTGTGATGTTTGCAGGATATGGGAGGTCAGGGACACTGCTGGTGCCTCTGGCTGCTACAAATGTGGAAAGTGTGTCCAGGTTCAGCTCCTGAAGGACCGTGTTGGGGAACTGGAGAGGCAACTGGATGACCTCAGGATCATCCGAGAAAACGAGACGTTCCTGGACAAGACCTACAGCGAGATTGTTACACCGAAGGCACAGGAAGAGAGAAGGTGGGTGACGGTGAGGAAGGAAAGGAAGCTTGGAGTACAAGAGAACCCGGGGGTTGTACCTCTTGAATACAGGTACACCCTCTTGGAAGCTGTTGGGACAGAAGACGCTGCCAGTCTGAGCAGAGGACAGGTCTGGGAGTCAAAACGTGGTGCTGAGGCAAAGCCGAAGAGACCGACGTCAGGCAGAGCCGTGGTAGTAGGGGACTCCATCGTGAGAGGTACAGACAGGGGTTTCTGCGGCAACAAGCGGGATTCAAGGATGGTGTGTTGCCTCCCTGGTGCCAGGATCCAAGATGTCACGGACAGTGTGCAGAAAATCCTCAAGGGTAAAGGTGAGCAGCCAGAAGTGGTAGTGCATGTCGGCACAAACGACGTCGGGAAGAAGAGGAAAGATATTTTGCAGCGTGACTTTAGAGAGCTCGGAAGAAGGCTGAAAATTAGGACCTCCGGGTGGTTATCTCCGGTTTGCTTCCAGTTCCTCGTGCTGGTGAGGGCAGGAACAGGGAGATAGGGGATCTGAATATGTGGCTGAAGAGCTGGTGCAGGGGGCACGGATTTAGATTGTTAGACCACTGGGATCTGTTTTGGGGTATGTGACAAGTAAAGTGGATGAAGGAGAGCCCGTGGATGTAGTGTATCCAAACTTTCAGAAAGCCTTTGATAAGGTACCACATGGGAGGTTGGTGAGCAAAATTAGAGCACGGTATTGGGGGTAGGGTATTGATATGGATATGGATATGGATAGAGAATTGGTTGGCAGACAGGAAGCAGAGTAGAAACAAACGGGTCCTTTTCAGAATGGCAGGCAGGTGCTGGCGCTGCAACTATTTACAATATATATTTATGATTTGGATGATGGAATTAGAAGTAACACTAGCAGGTTTGCAGATGACGCCAAGCTGGGTGGCAGTGTGAACTGCAAAGAGGATGTTAGGAGGTTGCAGGGTGACTTGGACAGGTTGAGTGAGTGGGCAGATGCAGTATAATGTAGATAAATGTGAGGTTATCCATTTTGATGGCAAAAACAAAGAGGTAGATTATTATCTCAATGGTGTCAGATTAGGTAAAGGGGAAGTGCAGCGAGACCTGGGTGTCCTTGTACACCAGTCACTGAAAGTAAGCATGCACATAGCAGGTAGTGAAGAAAGCTAATGGCATGTTGGCCTTCATAATGAGAGGATTTGAGTATAGGAGCAAAGAGGTCCTTCTGCAGTTGAATAGGGCCCTGGTGAGACCACATCGGGAGTATTGTGCAGTTTTGGTCTCCTAATTTGAGGAAGGACGTCCTTGCTATTGGGGCAGTGCAGCTTAGGTTCATGAGGTTGATCCCTGGGATGGCGGGACTGTCAAATGAGGAAAGATTGGAAAGACTGGGCTTGTATTGACTGGAGTTTAGAAGGATGAGAGGGGATCTTATAGAGACGTATAACATTATAAAAGGACAGGACAAACTAGATGCAGGAAATATGTTCCCAATGTTGGGGGAGTCCAGAACCAGGGGCCACAGTCTATGAATGAAGGGAAGGCCATTTAAAACTGAGGTGAGAAGAAACATTTTCACCCAAAGAGTTGTGAATTTGTGAAATTCTCTGCCACAGAAGACAGTGGAGGCCAATTCACTGGATGAATTTAAAAGAGAGTTAGATAGAACTCTAGGGGCTATTGGAATCAGGGGATATGGAGAGAAGTTGGGCACAGGTTACTGATGTGGATGATCAGCCATGATCACAATGAATGGCGGTGCTGGCTCGAAGGGCCAAATGGCCTCCTCCTGCACCTATTTTCTATGTTTCTATGTTTCTCTGGGGCCATGGAAACCTCTTTTGCAAAAAAAATCCTCAATTACTGGACCTTTGGGCAACTGGGAAAATGTGTCAAAAGTCACTGATTCCCTCTCCCAGTAATCTCACTGACGATTCACCATTCAATCTTCACTCGGTTGTCAAGGCCAGGTGCTGAGTCTTTGTTAGACTTTTCTAACTCCGAAGAATACATCGCACACAAACACTTTCAGTTCGATGTGTTGTCAGAGAGGCTTCCAATAAGATGGATGTGGGAAGTTACTGGTGAGGAATTCTGTGGAGTATTAATTGGAAATCTCTCTTTCAAAATAAAATCCTCATGACTTCTCGCCCGAGAAATAATAAAATGCTGTAAGAATGCTGAATTCACCTCAGAGATTGGGGCTGAGCTGCATTGTTGGGTAACGTATGTGGAGCTTTAACTTACATTGAGATAACAGCGGCCATCTATATAAGAAATGCTTCATTCCCAACAATACATAAATAAACACTATAATGCAAAGTACAGTCTCCACAGCAATAGCATCCTGTTGTCCAGCAACCCACAGGTCCCACAATAGTGCCATATTTTGAAGAAATCCGGAACATTTAGGTAACATTGTGCCTTGTAAATTTGATGAATACACGCATTTATGTAGCTCCCTTCACATTCTTAGCCCAGCCTGAGATTGCCTCTGAAGCAATGAATCACTATATAAGCGTTATCATTTTTGAACTGTCAGAAGCCAAACAGTGGACAGAAGGTTAACTGAACAAACTAGGATCAGCTAATGAAGAAACAAAGAACTGCAGATGCTGGTTAACACACAAAATGGCACAAATAGCTGGAGTAACTCAGCAGGTCAGGCGCCATCTCTGGAGATAGATACAAAGTGCTGAAGTAACTCAGCGAGTCAGGTGCCATCTCTGGAGAAAAAGGACGGTGAAGTTTCGGGTCGGAACACTTCTTCACCCGTAACGTCACCTATTCCTTTTCCCCAGAGATGCTGTCTGACCCGCTGAGTTACTCCACCTGTTTGTATCTAGCTAATGAACTTTTTTAGGATTGGCTGAGCCCTGGATCTTGACAGCACATCCTTATAATATCTTGGCATTCCTTGCAAAAATGTGCCTTTGAATATTTTGCATCCACCTGCTTACACTGACCTGCACTCAGTTTAATGTCTGATGCAAAATCCAATAGTTCTAACAGGACTAAACTAGAATTTCATCCTGGAACTTAAAAAAGTACGCTGGAAGAACTCAGCATTCAAGCAGCGTCTGTGGAGGCAAAAGGTGCAAATCAACCTTTTGGTTTGAGACCCTGCATCAGGGATGAGAAGTAACATACGATGAGCGACCGAAAGCAATGAGCCTGCACTCACTGGAGATTAGAAGGATGAGGGGGGACCTCATTGAAACTTACCGAATAGTGAAAGGCCTGGATAGAGTGAATGTGGATAGGATGCTTCTACTAGTGGGAAAGTCTGGGACTGGAGGCCATAGCCTCAGAATTATAAGGACGTATCTTTAGAAAGGACATGAGAAGGAATTTCTTTAGTCAGAGGGTGGTGAATCTGTGGAATTCAAGGGAGAAGTGCAGAGAAGATTTACGAGAATCTTGCAATGACTCAGAGGCCTGGGCTAAAGGGAAAAGATGGGCAGCCAAAGCCATTATTCCTTGGAGTGCTGGAAGCTGAGAGGTGATCTCACAGAGTTTAGTTTAGTTTAGAGATACAGCACAGAAACAGGCCCATTATCCCACCAAGTCTGTGCCGACCAGTGATCCCCATACACTACTATCCTACACACTAGGAACAATTTACAATTTTTACTGAAGATAATTAACCTACAAACCTGTTACGTCTTTGGAATGTGGGAGGAAACCGGAGCACCCGGAGAAAGCCCATGTGGTCACAGGGCAAACATACAAACTCCATAAGGACAGCACTCACAGTCATGATCGAACACAGGTCTCTGGCGCTGCAAGGCAGCAACTCTACCGCTATACCACTGTGCCTCCCTATATTCGGTAGGTACATTATTCACCTTTCCCATTCCTACCCCCACCCCACCCCACCCCACCCCACCCCACCCCACCCCACCCCACCCCACCCCACCCCACCCCATCCCATCCCATCCCATCCCATCCCATCCCATCCCATCCTCCCCAAGCTTGTTCCATCTGCCTGTCATCTCGTCCCCATCTGCTTCCATCGCTCACCAACCAGTCTCTGTGCCACACCCCTCCTATTGCTATACATGGCAATCTTTTCTCCTTCCCTCCCATTCCTGATGCAGGGGTCTTGGCTGGATATGCCTTTTGCCTCCACAGATGCTGCTTGAACCTTTGAGTTCTTGTAGCAATCGTTCTTGTTCCATTTCCATCATCTGCACTTTCTTTTGACTAGAATATCAGCCTTGTTTTATGCTTTGAATTGAGTAGAATTGAAGCCTTAACTGTCAATCATCTTACATTGAGCCGAGCTTATACTACACTCAAACTCAATCCGTACGACATTTAATAAACAGGTTGTAATGGAACACGCCTCCACTTTTTGACCTGAATGCTGTGTGCTCAGACATGGATGTTGAGGCTTCATTTTATCGCTTAACCTTTGCCATTAGATTTGAACCATCCTTACCACTCTGTAATTATTCCTGAATGGATTTCATCAAAAGCCATTTAAACAAAATAAATAGTGGAATTATCACCTTTTTCATTCCTTCAGTGAGTTCCGAACATATACTTTACTGAACCCTGCCAAATTATATATATCCTAAGCCCAAGTAATTGGATTTGAAATTATTGAGTCTTTGTCGGCGAAGATGTGTGTGAAGGGTTCATTGTACATTTCATACTCGCTGATCCCACACAATAGTCCAGTCCAGGCAGAAGAAACTGAACATGCTGGAATCTTGAGCAAAACACAAAGTGCTGGATGAACTCAAAATGTCAGGCAGCATGTATGTGTAGGAGGGAACTGCACATGCCGGTTTAAACTGAAGATAGACACAAAGCTGGAGGAACTCAGTGGGTCAAACAGCATCTCTGTAGAAAAGGAATAGGTGACGTTTCGGTCGAAACCCTTCTCCGGTCTGAAGACAGGTCTCGACCTGAAACCCCACCTGTTCCTTTTTTTAGTTTAGTTTAGTTTAGAGGTACAGCGCGGAAACAGGCCCTTCGGCCCACCGAGTCCGTGCCGACCAGAGATCCCTGCAGACTAACACTATCCTACACCCACTAGGGACAATTGTCACATTTACCACACCAATTAACTTACAAACCTGTACGTCTTTGGAGTGTGGGAGGAAACCGAAAATCTCGGAGAAAACCAACGCAAGTCACTGGGAGAATGTACAAACTCCATACAGACAGCACCTGTAGTCGGGATTGAACCCGGGTCTCTGGCACTGCATTCGCTGTAAGGCAACAACTCTACCGCTACGTGCCACCCAGATATGTTGTCTGACCTTCTGCGTTACTCCACCTTTTTGTGTCTAGGTCAGGCAGCATCTGGGAAATAAATTTATAGGCGACCTTTCAGGTCGGCCTTCAGACTGAATCATGACCTGTCAATTCCCTACCTAGTTCCTCCAGCTCACTAGTTCAATCTTACACCTTTCAAGGAAAATGTTTCTGATGTGAAACTTTCTCTCTTTATGGATTAAGCATATCAATAGACTACACTTTTTGTTAAGAGAAGATGACTATTTTACTAACCCCCTCAATTCACAGAGTAAAATGTTGCACATCATCTCACAGGACAACTATTAAAAACTGACATAGAGTCACCGAAGGAAATGTCTGGGCAATAAATTAAATTCTAATTTAAATGCTATAAATGAATCCCTTATTGAAGATTGCTTGGGATAAGGATTGACACTAATGCTGGACCTAACCTAAACTGACCAGTGCTCTGTAATATTCTGGGAAATATACACAACATGTTAAAATGCTTTATTTTGTTTTTTTGAAAATGCAGATTCCATTTGTTATTTGAAGAATAAGAACACTGGGTAGTGTTACAGACAAAACGTTATCATTAGAACGTGTGGTAAAACTCCAATCACTAAATTGGATTTTAATGTTTTATATTTTACTATTGATGTGTGCTCATTTTGTCAAATGCAAGTGATTTTAATGTCCATCGATCAAGCACTGTTGCCCAGAGTAGAGATTTATTGTCAATCTTCAAATGGGAAATAGAGGGGTATTTTCTTTCCACACAGAGAGTTACGTATATGGAAATAGCTGCCAGAGAAGGTAGTTGAGGCACATAAAAAAACAACATTGAAAAGAAAGGACACAGGGAGCTGGAGTAACTCAGCGGGTCGGGCAGCATTTCTGGAGAACGTGGATACGTGACGTTTCAGATCGAAACCCTTCTTCAGACTGATTGTGGTGGGGTGGGCGGGGCGTTAAGAAGAAAGCTGGAAAAGAGCTTTCTGTGTCCTTTTATGTGTTAACCAGCATCTACAGTTCTTTGTTTCTACATTAAACATTGAAAAGAAATTTGGACAGATCCATGGATAGGAAACGTTTAGAGGGATATGGGCCAATCACAAGCAAATGGGATTAGCTTAGACTAGCATCTTGGTCGGCATGGACAAGTTGACCCAAAGGGCCTGTTTCTATGTTATATAATGCTGTGACGCTATGACACAGTTCCATGATGCAATAGAGTGAATCGTTTCAGAAAGCATAAAAAGATGCTAAGAAGGAACTAGCATGCTGTGGGATAGATCGGGCAGAACATCTAGAGGCAGTAGGTTTCCTACCCATGATAAACAATTTTAGTGAACTAGCTGGGGTTTAATCCAAGAGCTTTTGGGTCACTTTTATTGCATTGTATATTGAATTGAATTCTCATCTCAACCTCATCTTATCTGGACCAAGCCCTTGGATGGGTGTTCTGGTCACGAAACCATATTACTGTACCCTCACTGGTGTGCGAGGGGATAATCTAATAAAGGGTATTTACAACAAACATTAACCCCATTTCTCTTTCCACAGGTGCTGCCTGACCTTCTGAGAGCTTGCAGTATTTTTTCTTTTAATTTCAGATACACTGCATTGTCACGGTAGAAATATACCCCTAACAGTCTCACCACTGGAGATGGACACAAATGCTGGAGTAACTCAGCGGGTCAAGCAGTATCGGCCTCATTGCTGGGCTGTCTTACTTGGTTTTCCTACTTGGACATCAACTGCAGGATATTAAGCTGCAGTTGCTGGCATTGTAATTGATCGACGCCATGCTGGCTCGTTGCTGCACACTTCCAATATTTCCTGTTTTCTGGTCGTCTCATGTTTCTTTTGATCATTACAAGAAACAGTAGCATCAACCCAAGGCAGCAAAGGTGTCATTTTAAACAATTCTGAGTCAACCCCCAGCCAAGCCTTGTATACCTCGCTGTGTCTGATCTCTCAAAAGTCGATCAGTGGCTGTCATCTCACCTGGCTAATGATGTGCACCCCAGGGAAACCTGCAATGTAATAAAGACAATGCTGTGAACGCACTGCTAAATTTTTTATTGCATTGCAGTTCATACTTTTCAATAACTTTGGCGCATATACATGCTTCAAATGCTAACAGTAAGTTTTGAACTACTAACTTTCCCTCAGGAAACATTTGTTGCACTATCCAAAAAATCCACAGGAGGACATTTTGATTAATAAGTCAACTTTACACTCCTCATGTAAGTGGTAGTTGAAATAGAGTAATGAGGAAAGGAAATGGGGAGAGAGGATAGCAAATGTTGTGGCAAAGCATAACATAGGAACATCTCCATTGATTATTTAGCTTTGGGGACTATTTTCCATCTCAAGTCACCACGTCCAATCATATTTTTAGTTTTAGTTTTCAGTTTTAGAGATACAGTGCGGAAACAGGCCCTTCGGCCCACCAAGTCCACGCCAACCAGCGATCCCCACACACTGACACTATCCTACACACAGTCGGGACACTTTACGATTTTACAGAAGACAATTAACATACAAACCTGTATGACTTTGGAGTGTGGGTGGAAACAAGAGAAAACCCAAGCAGGTCATGGTGAGGAAGTACAAACTCTGTACAGACAGCCCTGTATTCAGGATCAAACCCGGCTCTCTGGCGCTGTAAATCAGCAACTCTATCGCTGCGCCACCGAGCAGCCCCCTAGCATTCATTGCAGTCTCTTCCTTGCGAACGACAATACGTAACAAACATTAAGAATGTTTTCTTAATGTTTGTTACGTATTGTCGTTCGCAAGGAAGAGATATGGGAAGCTCAATATGGGACACAACCAGATGAGATCCAGCGGCTTCTCAGCAAGGGTAGAATGGAGCTAAGAACCTTGAATACTTCACCTGATGTACTGTCACTTGTATTTTTCTAACTGATGGTGGATACATTAAACTACACACATTCTGATTTGGAATTGAATTGAATTATTTTGAATGATACAGTATGGAAGTTGGCCTTACGGCCCACTGAGTCCATGCCGACCATCGATCACCCATTCATATTAGTTCGATGTTATCCCATTTTTTCGCATCCACTCCCTAGACACTAATGGTAATTTACAGAGGCCAGTTAACCTACAAACCTACACAACTTTGGGATGTAGGAGGAAACCGGAGCACCCAGAGAAAACCCATGTGGTGACAGGGAGAACTTGCAAACTCTACACGGACAGCACCTGAGGTCAGGATCAAAACCGGGCCTCTGCCATTGTGAAGCAGCAGCTCTACCAGCTGTGCAACTGTGCAGCTATGGATAACAATTCCAGCCAAACTGCCAGAAAAGCTGATAAAATAACACGGACAATTTTGTGCACATGTTTTGGAGTATCATATCATATCATATATATACAGACTACCAGTCTTTAATACTGTTGAAACAAGGAACTGCCGATGCTGCTTTACACAAAAGGACACAAAGTGATGGATGAACTCAACAGGTCAGGCAGCATCTCTGGTGAACATGGATCAATGACATAGGTCGAGATTCTTCTTCAGACTCAGATGGAAGAAGAGCTCTACATCATGGCGGGTGTGGAACTTGTTGAGACGTGGGATTTGGAGGGTTCCAACCGAAACATCACTGTTGACCCTATTACCTCGAAGGTAGACACAAAATGCTGGAGTAACTCAGCAGGACAGGCAGCTTCTTTACCTCTTTAGGGTACCAACTAACGTGTTGATAAAAAAAGATTCTAAACTAAGGTTTAGTACAACTTAATCCTTATTAACGCTTGAGTAACATAACCATGCATGCAAACAATTGACTTCCAATAACTTCTCATATATTAACACTCGAATAACTTAAAAATGCATGCAAACAATTGACTTCTAACAACTTCTTATTTACTTTACTATTTGAACTTATCACTTCTTAAACCAAATCACAAAACTCATGACTTGGAGTCAGATATTACCCTTATAAATGAATTGGCCAGATTCACTCTGTTGGCAGGGGAAGACTTCTCTGAGCTTCGAACTCAGGTCCTTCCTTCCTGTGATGGTTGTTCCCGGGTTGTTGCTGCCGATGACTCGGATTGCCCTTCTTTTATATAAATTTTCCTTCCATCTTCGAAAGGAAGCCTTTGTTCTAACCCAAGGCTCTCATGGCTTTAAAGTCAATCTTTTCAAGTTGTCACTCCTCCAAGGGCTGAATAAACAAAAAACATCTTCGTTCTTTATCAGGCTAGAGAGCTCTTAATTACATCGCCTGTTCATATCTTCTCATTATAGAGTTATTTTGCAATATGTCCGTTCCAGGCACCTTATCTTCTCAAGGCCCTGCTGCCGAGCCGTGAAGTTACCTTCAGCTCTGCTCCCAGCGGATGTCAATGACGTGACCGTTCTCACTGCGCACCTTTGTTTTCCTGGTTCCAGCATTTCGTTCTGTCTGTCTCTAGCTCGTAGCATACTCCCAAAGCTTGTCGGGATACTTGACATCAAGCCTCCAGCTACATCACCTATCCATGTTCTCTAAAGAGATGCTGCCTGACCCATTGAGTTACTCCAGCACTTTGTGCCCTTCAGTCTTTAGCATTAGTGACTACTCTCAACGTAACTATGCAGAATGAGTTGGATAATTTCACCTCTTGGAAAATACACTGAGTAATTTTTACCTCTCCTGGATGGGAGACAAGACAACAGTTATTATTGAAGCTGCTCGCTTCTCATTTCCATTAAAGTCAACATAATCAGAATGAGAGTCACAAGTTAACAACCAGCTGAATATCTTGGTGCGGTGGTTTAAACCTCCCTGAAGAGTATCTTATTTTTTGCTTTTACTTTGTGACAATAGACAATAGACAATAGGTGCAGGAGTAGGTCATTCGGCCCTTCGAGCCAGCACCACCATTCAATGTGATCATGGCTGATCATTCTCCATCAGTACCCTGTTCCTGCCTTCTCCCCATACCCCCTGACTCTGCTATCCTTAAGAGTTCTATCTAGCTCAATTATTTATTATCCTGTAATTCAATTTCAGAATATCATGTACTTTTTCAACTGTGTTTTCACCAATTCACAGGGATAGCATTCAAATATGTAACATAGGCCAGCCACTGGATAATATTTGTACAATAGGAGGATATTTAGAAATCTGCCTGTTGTAACTAAGGCACAATGCTACAAATATGAAAAATATGAAAAAAATGCAAATATGAAAAAGAGAGTTAATATTTAAATGGAATAATACCATAAAATGTTGCAGATTAGAGGGAACAAGGAAGATAGACACAAAATGCATGAGAAACTCAGCGGGTCAGGCAGCATCTCTGGAGAAAAGGAATAGGCCACGTTTTGGTTTGAGTCCCTTCTTCAGACTGAGATTCAGGAGAAAGTGAAACCAGAGGTATGAAAGTACAAAGAACAAATGAATGAAAGGTATGAAAAGAACAAATCAAAGCCAGCAACAATGATCAAGGAAAGGTGAAGCCCACAGTGGTCCATTGTTGGCTGTGGAAAAGATAACGAGCAGATACAATCAGTGAAACCAAGCGGGATGACAGTGAAACTAGCAGGACGACTAGAGTGGGGGAGGGACAGAGAGAGAGAGAGGGAATGCAAAGGTTACTTGAAATTAAAGAAATCAATATTCATACCATTGAGTTACGACAAGATGAAATCCAAGCCAGCAACGATGATCAAGGGAAGGTGGAGCCCACAATAGTCCATTGTTGGCTGTGGAAAAGGTGATAACGAGTAATAATAAACAGTGAAACCAATGGGAACAGTGAGTTCACCTCCATGAAACTCCAAGGGTCAGAATACAGGTTTAGTAAATAATGAGCAAGGCTAATGAAATGAGACACTTTATCCATTGGGGCATGGAATGTAAAGGCAAGTTTTGCTGCTGCTTCACAGAGTACTGGTGAGCCCATATTTGGAATACTGCATACAGTTTCAATCTCCAAATTTGAGAAAGGATAAAGGTGTATTGGTAGCAATGCAGAGATACTATAACTTCTGTGATCAAAGGGTTGAAATATAAAGATATATAGTTAATCGGGCTAAGTCTCACTGGAATTTCAAAGAATCAGACATAATCTCATTAAATCATGAAAAGGATTAACATCCCCATGTCTGAGGCTTGGGTGATATCATTAAAGCATTGGAGGCTGTGAATAGGGCATGACTTTACCAGATGTGGAAGAAAATTCGCTGTCCACCTGGGGTTTCTCATGCAGAGGGCCATACAGTTTGGTAGACGTTGAAGGTGAACAATGGGGAGAAATAGATGTTTATTTGACCCCAGTATGTGTCCTTTTCCCCTGTAATCTTGATGTACAATTTCATCAAAGTCATGGATGGAATGGAGTTAGCTGGAAGTCTTTACATTGGATCAGTTTAAAGGCTATGGCTACAAGAATGGCAGGTCATGCCCAGAAGAGTCCACTCTGTGATGTGGCTCCATTAATAGCCCAGACAAGAGATCGGCATCAATGGTGAACGGGTCATTTTGACATTCCATCACCACGTGCTCCCTGGTGACTAGCATCAACAGAAGTGTAGTTATGGAACAAGATAAGCTCGTAAGCTCATAAGCTCATAAGTCATATGAGCAGAATTAGGCCATTTGACCCATCAAGTCTACCCCACCATTCAACCATGGCTGATCTGTCTTCCCTTCCCAATCCCATAACCCTTCTCACCATAACCCTTGACACTCTTACTAATCAAGAATCTGCCAATCTCCACCTGAAAAACACCCAATGTCTTGACCTCCATAGCCACCTGTGGCAATGAATTCCACAGATTCGCCACCCTCTGACTAAAGAAATTCCTTCTCATCTCTTTTTTAAAGGTGCATCCTTTTATTCTGAGGCTATGCCCTCTGGTCCTAGACTCTCCCACCAGTGTAAAGATCCTCTCCACATTCACTCTATCCCGGCTTTTCACTATTTGGTAGTTTCAATGAGGTCCCCCCTCATCTTTCTAAACTCCACTAGGTACAGGCCCAGTGCCGTCAAACACTCCAAAGATGTGTCTCTGCTGATGCAAAACTCAACAATAGTATCAACCAACTCCAACAAGAGTCAACACATTTTACAGTCTTGGGTCTATTATCACAGGCACCTCTTTTTTTCCCCCTGATGAAGAACTTATCATGGCTTTTGGATAGGTAGTCATCAACTTTGGCCCATTTAACAAAACAGACATGAAAGAATAATAAGATCACCCTCAAGAATGAGAAGGTGATCTACGGCATCTAATTTCTTAGTGTATTGCCTAATGCCAGTGAAACGCTGTCTACAACTATGTAGGAAAACGCTTCCCACATATTTGTCGTAGAGACATAGAAACATAGAAAATAGGTGCAGGAGGAGGCCATTCGGCCCATTGAGCCAGCACCACCATTCATTGTGATCATGGCTGATCGTCCACAATCAATAACCCGTGCCTGCCTTCTCCCCATATCCTTTGATTCCACTAGCCCCTAGAGCTCTATCTAACATATATGTCATTTTAGAAGCAAAATTGCCAAGCTCCTCAGTATTCATTAAGCTAAGGAGACTGCAATTGCTTGGGCATGAGATGGAATCAAACAAGACTGCACCCCCAGTGGAACGATATAGTCATGGATAGGAAAGGCAAAGAGGGATAAGGGCCAAACACGGTCTAATGGGATTAGCTTAGATACGGCATCTTGGTCGGCATGGACAATTTGGGCAGAAGTGCCTGTTTCTATGCGGTATGTCTCTATGACACTTTATGCAGTAGTGACCCAAGTCAAAAGACAAATAGGGCACCCATTTAACGCTGTTTGTAAAAATTATTTGAAACTTCAATGTTAATTATGACAGGGTAAACTGTGGCTGGTGACAGGTGTGAGTGACAATATTGCCTGTTGGGAAGGATGCATCAGCTTAATTGTAGGTGCTGCTGCCACAAGAAAATCACAGAACCATTGATCATCCTCAGACATCAGTCAATCACACTTGTGGTTGTGACATTTGTGATGGACACTGTCTTACCACAATCAGCTTATTTAGTCAACAGCTCAATGCATTCCATGATGTGACCTCAACAAACGTTGATCTATTGATCATCTCACACAAAGGGAAGGAGGGAAGGTTGTCCACAATATTCTAAAGTTAGACACAAAATACTGGAGTAATTCAGCGGGTTAGTCAACATCTCCGAAGAAAATAGATTGTTGACATTTGAGGTTGGGACCCTTCTTCAGAAGGGTCACCTATCCATTCTCTCCAGAGATGGTGCCTGACCTGCTGAGTTACTCCAGAATTTTGTGTCTATCTTTGGTATAAACCAGCAGTTCCTTTTTATTACATTTTCTACAATGTTCCAGTCTGCCTTTTATGGCCTTAGTCCAAATTAACCTCTCTTCCCCTGTGTGCTGGATCCGTCTGTCATTTGCTTCCTAAACTGGTGACCTCCAGTGATTCCAATAAAAAAAAAATCATATTTGTTGACCATTATAATAACTTTTTATCAAAATACAATTTCAAATAATCTTATTGCCAGCTCCCACCAAAAAGAAAAGCAACAATGAGAAGATAGCACATTTATAATAATGTTAATTGATTGTAATATTGTAGAGAGAATTCCAATTTTACCAGCTGGTCGTGTGAGATTATCCACAACCTCTCTCCTCACAGGCATGGCTCAATATTTAATATTTTGTGCTCTGGTTCTAAACACCTAGACCAGCAGAAAAAGTTTCCCACTATCTACCCGATCAAATCCTATCAAAATTCTAAAATATTTTAAATATATCTTAATATATCTCCTAGATATCTTAATACCCTAATCCTTAAATGAATCTCCTCATATCCATTTTATTCCTGGGAATATAGTTTATTTAGTCACTCCTCACACATGGCATTTTTCACAACCACAAGACACCCCACGGAGATTAGCATAATAAAGTCACTGTCATAACGGAGTAATGTGAGGTGTTGCATTTTGGGATGTCTAACAAGGGCAGGACCTACCCAGTGAATGGTAGGCCTCTGGGTAGTGTTGTAGAGCAGAGGGATCTAGGAGTGATTCCTTGAAGGTCAAGTCGCAGGTAGATAAGGTGGTCAAAAAGGCCTTTGGCACATTGGCCTCATCAGTCAGTGTATTGAGTATAGAAGTTGGAAGGTCATGTTGCCGTTGTATAAGATATCGGTGAGACCGAGTATTGTGTTCAGTTCTGGGCACCATGTTATAGGAAAGATATTGTCAAGCTTGAAAGGGTTCAGAGAAGATTTATGAGGATGTAACCAGGACTAGAGGGCCTGAGCTCTAGGCAGAGGTTGAATAAGTTGGGACTACTACTTGGATCACAGGAGGATGAGGGGTGATCTTATGGAGGTATAAGATCATGAGAGGAACAGATCTGGTAGAACACAGAATCTCTTGCCCAGAGTGGGGTAATCGAGGACCAGAGGACATAGGTTCAAGGTGAAGGGGAAAATATTTAATAGGAATCTGAAGGGTAACTTTTTCACAAAAAGGTTGGTGGGTGTATGGAACAAACCGCCAGAGGAGGTAGTTGAGGCTGGGACTATCCCAACTTTTAAGAAACAGTTAGACAGGTACATGGATAGGACAGGTTTGGAAGGATATGAACCAAACGCAGGCAGGTGGGGCTAGTGAAGCTGGGACTTGTTGGCCGGTGTGGGCAAGTTGGGCCAAAGGGCCTGTTTCCACACTGTATTACTCTCTGATTCTAATGAGTAAACTATTCACCCATAGCGAGCTCTCACAAACAGCATCGATTAATAATAATCACCCATATATTGACTGTGAGCCTGACCAACAGGGAGAAAATCATTCATCTCACTACTCTACAAAATAGGCACATGGCATATTTGACCACAGTCTGAAAGTAAGTAGGGCCTCATATGACCCACTTAAAGTACGGTTGCTGAGAAATCTTCTCTGGGTCATGGCATAATATGTGCTGTGTCCGGTACAGTGAAAAGCCTTTTGCTGTGTGCTATCCAGTCAGCGGAAAGACTATATATGATTAGAATCAAGCTGTCCACAGTGTACAGATACAAGATAAAGAGAATGACGGTAAACACAAAATGCTAGAGTAACTCAGCGGGTCAGGCAGCATCTCGGGAGAGAAGGACTGGGTGACGTTTTAGGTTGAGACCCTTCTTCAGGGTCTGAACGCTGAGTTACTTCAGCATTTTGTGTCTACCTTCAATTTTAACTAGCATCTGCAGTTTATTTCCTACACATAAAGAGAATGATGTTTAGTGCAAGATAAAGTCCAGTAAAGTCTGAGTAAAGATAGCCCGAGGGTCTCCAATATGGTAGATGGTGAGTCAGGACTGCTCTCTAGTTGGTGATAGGATGGTTCAGTTGTCTGATACAGCTGGGAAGAAACTGTCCCTGAATCTGGAATTACGCGTTTTCTCACTTCTGCACCTCTTGATGGGAGAGGGGAGTATCCAGAGTGAGACTCGTCTTTGATTATGCCAGTAGCCTTACCGAGGCAGCATGAAGTGTACATGGAGTCAATTGACTCCGTTGGGCTACCGTTGCTATGTAGGAGTGCCTAGCAACGTGACCTCAACCCAAAGGTATTGGGTTGGGTCTGACTGCACATGCATTTTGATCAGGTCTGGAGCATGTAGATAGGTGACATTTTGATGTCTGCACCCTTCTTCAGTCTCAAGATGCCTGACCCACTGAGATATGGGATTATGGGGAGAAAGCGGGAGAATGGGGTTGAGCGGGAAAGATAGATCAGCCATAATTGAATGGCAGTGTAGACTTAATGGGTCAAATTGCCTAACTCTTTCCCTATAATATAAGTTATGAGTTACCCCAGCACTTTTTGTCTTTGTTTTGGGTCATGCTCACTATGCATTGCAAACTCACCTCAGGACTTTACACAGGTCCAGACCATTGGCTTACGAATGCTGCACTTGATAACATGTTTGAGATTAATACAGTTGCAGCAATGGTACTCCAGTCAGGTTCGGATTAGCCAACTTTAAATTTATAACCCCACAGACCTTTATTATATAATGCCAGGGATGAATTTCCAGGCAAGCTCCTCTGTTAATGCAGAGTTCCTTCAATATTGCTCTGTATTGTGAGTTACAATGTTGTCTCTGATGAATCTGCAGGCATTTAGCTGAACGGCTGGTACTGTCCCTACTGACCCACGTGACTGACATTATAATTTAATTGTAATTAAATCCTTGGAGTCCTGGTAATATTTGGTTGATTTGGAATTCCACTCTCGCTAGCCTGAGGTAAGTTGCTGTCTCAGAATTGCATGCAAATCTCCGGGGCTTTGTGTGGCTTTCAAGTTTATCTAATTGTGCTTTGCACGGATGCAGTATTTTTCTTTCTCCTGTCTTGCAAACTGTTATGGGAAATTTATGTATAATTTATGATCTGTGTTTGTGTGAGTCTATGAACCTACAATCCTGCGACCAGCATGATTTTCATTGGACTTGTTCCTCACTGTTCTTGTGCATATACAATAAACTCGACTTAACTTGGCTTGACTGTGACCATATTCCTTCCCTCTGGTTTTTAAGGCTGACCAGAAAACCCTGTGAGATTTTATTTGTAAACAGCATGATGCACGGTCGATGTTATGTATTGCAGAGGATGAGGCAGGGGGTTAGCCAAAATACATACATAACATATTGACCAAAGATTTATTACTTTGGAGGGGTGCAAAGAGACTCAGCAGAATGTTGCCTGCTATGGAGCTTTTCAGTTATGAAGAAAGACAGTAGTTTTTTCTTTTTAAAAAAAAGACACAACACACTGGAATAACTCAGTGGGTTGGGTAGAATCTCTGGAGAATGTTGTCAAGTGATGTTTCGGGTTGGGACCCCTCTTTAGCCTGAACAGGCTGCCTGATCCAATAGGTTACTCAGACACTTTGTGTCTTTTTAGATTTCAGACTTTAGACTTTCGACTTTCGAGATACTGTGCGGAAACAGGCCCTTCAGCCCAACAGGTCTGAGCTAACCAGCGATCACCCCGTACACTAGCACTATCCTACACAGTAGGAACTACTTACAATTTTTACTGAAGCCAATTAACCTACAAACCGGCACATCATTGGAGTGTGGGAGCACACGGTGAAAACCTATGCGGTCAAAACGTACAAGGAGAACGTACAAACTCTGTACGGACAGCACCCATAGTCAGGATCGAACCCGGGTCTCAGGCGCTATAAGGCAGCAACTCTACCATTGCACCACTGTGCCCGCCATTTGTGCTGCAAACTAGCATCTGTAGTTCCTTCTGTATACATTTTGCGTTGCTCTAAGTGTTGTACTTGTGTATGGTTTGATTGTACTCATGTGAGGTAAGATTTGACTGCATAGTACACAAAAAAAAGCTTTTCGCTGTACCTTGTACATGTGACAGTAGCAAACCAATACAAAAGATACCAACAACCAGAAATTAGGTCTGTTGTCACTGGAGTAGTGGAGGATAGGAAGGGAGGCGATTATGGTTAGTAAAGTTATGAGAATTATACTTTGGGTGGATTGCAGGAAACTTTTCCCCTATCAGAGGTAGATCAAATTAGAGCATGTAGATTTCGGGGAAGGGGTGATGGATTTAGAGGGGATCTGAGGGGTACCTATTTTCATCCAGAGAATGGTGAATATCTGGAATATACTTCCTGAGAGAGTGGTGGAAGCAGAGTTGCTGGCAGCGTTTAAAAGGTGTCTGGCCAAACACTTCAAATGCCAAGACATAGAAGGCTATGGGCCAAGTGCTGGAAGATGAGATTAATGTTAATACTTGCCCAATGGTCCACATGGACATGGTGGGCCGAATCATAATCATAATCATAATAGTACTCTATTAGCCAATTATGTTTTACAACATACGAGGAATTTGATTTGCCCTACAGTCATACCAATAAAGAGCAACAAGACACCCAAATAAAATTTTAACATGAACATTCACCACAACGACTCCCCCACATTCCTCACTGTGATGGAAGGCAAAAGAAAAAGTTCAATCTTCTTCCCGTCTTTGTTCTCCTGCGGTCGGGGCACTCGAACCTTCCGTGGTCGGGGCGAGCTTGGCTCCTGCAGCCGGCGGTTGAGCCCTCCGCGCCGGGGCGATCAAGCTCCCACATCGGGAGGATCACAGCTCCACCGTGCCGGGCGTTCTGATCCCAGGTCGGGGCTGATCGAACCTCCTGCGACTTTGGAGTTTCCTGACATCAGTCTCTATCTACCCGAGACTGTGAGCTCCTCGATGTTGAAATCCGTTGGAGCGTCGATCCCAGACAAGGAATCGCAGGCTCCATTGGTAAGTCCACAGCCCCGCGGTGGAGCTCAAAGTCAGTCTCGAGCAAGGCCGCCAGCTCCATGATGTTAGTCCGCAGAGCGACCGGAGATACTATCCGGAAAACAATCGCATCTCCAGCAAGGTAAGAGATTGATAAAAAGTTTCCCCCGACCCCCTCCTCCACCCCCCACATAGAACAAACCAAAAAGCATTAACACATACTTTTAAAACGCACTAAAAAAAAGACGAAAAGACAGACAGACAGACTTTTAGCAAGGCTGCCATCGGTGATGGTGCTTCCCTGCGAATGGCCTGTTACATGATCTGTGATAGGATAAATGGGAGACATGAAAAATGAGGAAGAAATATTTGAGGAAATAAATGAGGAAAAATGAAAAGAATATTTAAGAATGTGTGAATAAGGCATGGAATGGGTTTGTTGAATTTAAATGCAATGGAGAGTGTATTTAGGAGCTTTTGGAGAGTGCGCAAAATATTTATAAAACTAAAGCATTTTGCTGAGTACAGTTAAAAGTGTTTGAACATGATGAAGAGGGCATTTCAATGTGCCTTAATGCACTGAATCTGTACACTATGGATTTGCTGTCAGCTTGGGAACTGTAGTAAATAAAAGGTGAGCAGTGGTGCAGTGTTACTTGTTTACATTTTGGTCAAAAATCTTCAACGTTGTCAGAAAAGATCGTCAATGAAGTTTACTGAAACCCTAACACGTGAGGTCATTTTCAGGTTAGCGATCATTTTTCTTATCATATGCACTTGGCAACAAGGACGCATGGATACATCGCGGTCTGTATCATTACATGACTAACAGCTTCCCTACTTCTTCAAACATATCTCAGTAGAGGGTGCAGTCTATTAAAGGAAAATTTTCAGATATTCATGAACATCGATATCTCAACTTATATAACATGTAACGTGAGGTCAGTTAAATGCTCTAATCTGAACAAATCGTACATACACGTTGCAGTAAAATCTCAGAACACACTTCGGCATCTAATAGATCAATTGACACTTTTTTTTTGATCAACCAAAGGGTTTCAGGGATTTTTCGGCTTATTCATTCAAGGGATGTGGGCTGACTGAGCAGGTAATTGCCCATCGCTAATTGCCCGTGAGAAAGTGGTGGTATATTGTTTTCTTCAACCGCTGTAGTCCTTGAAGTGTGGATGCACACCCGCAATGTTGCCAGAGAGGGATTTCCAGGATTTTGACCCAGTACCAATGAAGGACAGTGAAGGAAGCAACTCTCCCACTGCACCATTGTGCCGCCCCACTATGTGGTTTGGAGGAAACTTCCAGAGGGTGGTGTTCCCATGCTTTTGCTGCCCTTATCCTTCTGGCGTCATAGAGAGATGCTACAGTGCATCCTGTAGGCGTACAAACTGTTGCTACAGTATGTTGGTGGTGGAATGAATGAATGGTCGCAGAATGGTGGTGCCTATCAAGTGAGCTGCAATGGCCTGTATAGTGGCGAGCTTAGAATTAGAGAGTCATACAGAATGGAAACAGGCCTCTGGCCCAACTTGCCCATGCTGTATGACTATGACTCTAAGCTCGCCACCATATAGGCCATTGCAGCTCGCTTGATTGGTACCCCATCCACAACCATTCATTCATTCCACCACCAACATACTGCAGTAATTGTTTGTACCATCTACAAGGTGCCCCAACTACACTAGTCGCACCTGCCCACATTTGGCCCATATCTCTCTAAACCTTCCCTATCCATGTACCTGCTCAGATGTCTTTTAAAAGTTGTTTCATGAGTGTTGTTGATGCTGCACTCATCCAGGCTAGTAGAAAATATTCTATCACAATGCTGACATGGTACTCGAGATTCTGGGCAGGCTTTGGCTCATTAGAAGTTGAGTTGCCACAGGATTCCTAGCCTCAGACCTGCTGTGGTAGGCATATTGTGTAGATGGCTAATCCAGTTCAGTTTCTGGAGATTGGTAATGCCTGAGATTCAGTGATGATAACACCATTGAATATCAGTGGGTGATAGCTGGATTTTCTCTTGTAGGATATTGTCACTGATTGGCATTTGTGTGGCGCAAATGTCATCGAATATTATGATATGGAAAGGATGATTGTATAGTTAGGGTATGGATCCACCAAAATTATCACTGAATGACAATACAGCCTCAAGAAGATGAATAACCTCCACCCATAATTATAATGCAGTGTTCATGTATAGGGCATAAAACAAAAATGAGAAACTATACATTGCCACCCAGCTCCATCTAGAGTTGGATGAGCAATCGTCTGACTGAATGGTGGCACTCACAGTTTAAATGTACCTCCAAGGATGAAGTATCCAGCATCTATATTATGCCCTTCATAACTATAGCATTTCACAGCAAATTAAATATTTCTGGAGTGTAATTAATGCTGCAATGTAAGGACCAATGGCAGCCGTTTTGTACACACAAGGTCCGCAAATGGCAGTGAGATACCTGATCGGAGAATCTACCTGAGTGATGTTTAGGAGGGATAAGAAGAGGCCAGATGCTACTTTGATGGTGGTACCACACGATCCTGTGAATCAAGCACAGTGGCGCAGCGGTAGAGTTGCTGCCTTACAGCGCCAGAGACCCAGGTTCAATCCTAACTACAGGTGCTGTCTTTACAGAGTTTGTACGTTCTCTCCGTGACCGTGTGGGTTTTCTCCCGAGTGCTCCGGTTTCCTCCACACTCTAAAAACACACAGGTTTGTCGGTTAATTTGTTTGGTAAAAATTGTAAATTGTCCTGAATGTATGTGATAGTGCTAGTGTACGGGGATCGTTAGTTGGCGCAGACTCGGTGGGCCGAAGGGCCTGTTTCCATGCTGTGCCTCTAAACTGAACTAAAACCTGAGAAGGCAGATGTGACATTGGTTTCCTGTTCCAATAGGAAGACTGTTACCGCCTTAATGTGGTGCACAGCTCTCTCAAGTGGGGATTGAACCCACAACCTTAACAATGGTCATCAATTGACTGTAACACCACCCACTGAACACGACTGTCCTCACGCATTCTGAACTGTATTTCCCAGAACTGATCCCCATGTGTGCAAAAAGGCATTTCCTTTGTCTCCAGAAATGTTCTGATTTTTACATGAATATGAAACTCTTGTGTTTTAAATTCTGCACTTGAACTTTGTGACTTGCTGCCCACTTCAACTCCATTCCCAGAGGATATTGTTGAACCAGATGTGTTTTTAAGAAAATCCATTGGTTTAATGGTCACTATTTAAAATCCTAATGTTTTTATTTGCAGATTTAGTTTCCAAAGAGCGTGCAAACAAGCCCTTTGGCCCACTGAGTCCACGCCGACCAGCAATTCCCTATACACTAACACTATCCTACACATTAGGGGCAATTTACAATTCTTACCGAAGCCAAATTAACCTACATACTCCTGTATGTCTTTGGAGTGTGGGAAGAAACCGGAGCACCCAGAGAAAACTGACCCTGTCACGGGGAGAACGTGCAAACTCTGCACAGACAGCGCCTGTAGTTAGGATCAAACCCAGGTCTCTAGCACTGTGAGGCAGCAACTCGAACGCTGCGCCACCGTGCAGCCCATCTACATAACTGATTCAGTTTAAATTCTCCAGCTGGCCTCGTAGAAAATCACTTCCTTCATTGTGTTCTCAATGTATCCGAAATGTCACCATTTCCACCGCTATCCGCAACACCACCCCTTTACTCCTCTCCAATGCTGCTCAGCATGTCAGGCCTCTTCCTCTTTGGATCAGCTTGTGTTTCCTGTTTATTTCAGAATATTATTCTCCCCGCACCGCAGGCTGAAAGTGCAGCTGTCTGGCAACCCTAGTAAAAAGCATCACAATTGAGAAATTATGCTCAGCAATTGTTCATTCCATCACTGGTCTTCAAGTACACACAACCCTTGTAATAGCATCAGCTGTCAGATTTACCTGCAGGCCTGTGGTAATGTGGATAACATCTTGTCTGACACACAGGCAGATGCATGAGTCGCAGACTGGTAGAAATGACTCCAAGTTCATTTATCTGAGGCCATTAAAGGTTACACAGCTCGGAGTAAATTAAATTTACTATTCTCTTAAATATGTTCCCACCTTGAAGATTTTGCTGCCAATCATCCTGTGCACTGAAGGGTTTGGACTGCCAGTTGCCTGAGAAACCAGACCTTGTTGGTGGCTCCATGATACAGAGAGGGGGACAATTTTGACTCTTTTCAAGAGTTTGAACAAGACTAACAAGTGAATTGATATGATGCTTTGCATAGGAAAATAACTGCAGATGCTGGTACAAATCGAAGGTATCACAAAATGCTGGAGTAACTCAGCGGGTCAGGCAGCATCTCAGGAGAGAAGGAATGGGTGACGTTTCAGGTCGAGACCCTTCTTCAGACTGATGCTTTGCATCTCTTCATGTCATAGAGTAATTCAGCATGGAAACAGGACCTTTGGCCCTTTAAGTCCGTCAATTATCAACCTCCAATAATCCTACATTAACCTTATCTTTTCCATTCTCTCTACATCCTCATTAGCTCCCCTCCCCCCCCCCCCCCCCCCCCCCCCCCACCTCACAGATTTTACAATTCCACAGGATCCATGGCAGGTGACTCCTTGTGTGCTAGTCACGGTCGTACATCTGCAATCACGCACTACAATCGCTCCACACTTTTATATCTCTACTCCATCAGCAGCATTTCTTACTTCAACTATGCTCCTCTTATTCACGTTACTCCGTTATTCCCTTCATCATGTACCTGTACACCATGGACGGCTCGATTGTATTCATGTATTGTCTTTCCGCTGACTGGTTAGCATGCAGCAAAAGCTTTTCACTGTACCTCGGTACACGTGACAATAAACTAAACTCAAAAGTTCATCTACACACAAGGGTCCAATCAATGCAAATGTCCTGTGATGTGGAAGGAAGCCAGAGCACCCAGGAGATACCCACACAGAGCGAACTCCCCGCAAACAGCACCCTAAGTCAGGATTTAACTTGGGTGTTTGTGCTGTGCAGTAGCAGTTTTTCTAGCTGCGCCACTGTGCCACAAGTTTTATTTGAAATTTTAAAAATCAGGGAAGGTTCTAAACACGGCTATTGTTTGGAGCCTAGGAGCCTTCTTTCATACACTATTGCACAAGGTTAAAATGCCTCTGAGGATTTTCGCTCATAGACTTAAGTAGGGCAATCGATATTCACAGACATCCTACACATGATAATGCAAAGACTGCTGGAGATCTCATATCATAGTTGCCAGGCTCAGTCATGGTCTGATTAGCCCCAAGTCCACATCACAGCGAATGCGCATTTTCCTTCAAGTAAAAGGTTGCTTTATCATAAAATGAATTCTGGAAAATTAAACTTTGGCTTATACTAAACTAAAGCAGCTGATCATTCCACAGACTTGGATCGGGGAATGGAAGATCCAGAATCAAAACAGGAAAGAGTGGAAATCCTCAGAGAGAAAGAGAGAGAGAGAGAGAGAGAGAGAGAGAGAGAGAGAGAGAGAGACAAGACATGACATTTCGAGTCAATGACCCTTCATCAGGAACCATTATAGTGAAGAATACATAACGAGTCTGAGAATGTGACAAAAATTTGCCTGAACCTTTTACATGTACGGGAAAGATAACTTGGCAGTCAGATTGATTTATATTCTGTGATTGAGGATCACAATGTTAAGCACAAAAGCTGCTGAGGGTTCAGGTCCCTGGATAGGAGTATGTGCCTTCTGAGAAGCTCTACTTTAAAGATAAATGTCCCTGGAATAGAACAACATTGAGTGCAGCGCGGAAACAGGCCCTTCGGCCCACCGAGTACGCGCCGCCCAGCGATCCCCGCACATTAACACTATCCTACACACACTAGGGACAATTTTTACATTTACCCAGCCAATTAACCTACATACCTGCACATCTTTGGAGTGTGGGAGGAAACCAAAGATCTCGGAGAAAACCAACGTAGGTCACGGGGAGAACGTACAAACTCCGTACAGACGGCGCCCGTAGTCAGGATCGAACCTGAGTCTCCGGCGCTGCATTCGCTGTAAGGCAGCAACTCTACCGCTGCGCCACCGTTGGGCACTTTCTGGAGAGCTGCTGCCACTGGTTCCTGGCATTTCCTGGCATTTCAGTCTCAGTCTCTTTTCAAAGCTGGAGTCTTGAATCTAATCCTTCTAGATACAGCACGGAGGTGCAGCTTTCTCCAAAGATCCAAATTCGATCCTGGCCTGTGTGGAGTTTGCATGTCCACCCTGTGCATGTGTGGGTTTCACCTGAGTGCTCAGGTTCCTTCTCACATGCCAAAGCCATAAGAGTTGGCGGTTTAATTGGCTGGTAAATTATCCACCAATTAGTGCAAATGGGGGTGGTAGGAGAATGAGAAGAATTAATGGCTACGGGAGAGAGAACAAGTTGCAGGGAAATAATGGGGGATTGAGATTGATGGATTTGCTCTGAGAATCAGCAGAGATTGAAAGCACCAAATCACCTCCCCCAATGTATAGAGAAATAGGAAAAACTTGAGGAATGCCTCGAGAGCTCAGGATCTGTGCTGATATCACCACTCAATTAAGAAAAGCTCTCGCAAAATAGTGCAAAGTTCAGTCAAGTACATTGCTTCTCAGTTGCTGCCCATTACCTTTGCTTACCAACCTCCCTTCCATTGACATTGGCAAGGCCACCTGCATTATCAAGGACGAGTGTCACCCTGGACACTCCCTCTTCTCTCCTCAACAATCACGCAAAAGGCACAGAAGTGTGGAAACGCACACCTCCAGATTCAGGAACAGTTTCTTCCCAGCTGTGTTTGGGCAACTGAACCATCCTGTCACCAACTAGAGAGCAGTCCTGACCTACCTACCATCTACCTCATTGGAGACCCTCAGACTATCCTTAATCAGACTCTTCTGGACTTTATCTTGCACTAAGCATTATTCCCTTTGTCCTATATCTGTGTACTGTGAGCGGCTTGATTGTAATGAAGTACAGCTTTTCCACTAACTGGATAGCATGCAACAAAAAAAGCTTTTCACTGAACCTCGGTACACATGACAATAAACCAAACTTAACTAAACTAAACTAAAATGCTTCTCTGATGACAAATGGTAATGTTCCCTGAACAATGAATGAGCCCAGCAACATCCACTCACAACGATTACCTGAAAGTCCACACAGAAATCTCGTGAAAGGAAAAGGGGGAGAAGAGTGGTTTCCAATGGAAGGCTTGCATCCAAAGAGAAAAGGCACGAGGAAATGTCTGCACCATACAAGATAAGGGAATTTGCACAAATTAGAGTTTGCAAATGTTCTCCAGACACTCAGGGAAGTGAATGCACACAAATAACCATTAAACCATTAAGGGACAGAAAACAGATGAGACTGCAAGAACGATATATCCTCTGGATGAATTGCTGGTTGAAGCTGCCAATAGGATATTTGTTCTATCTGGTGTACGCTGGTGATGCATTGCGCTGCGGAGAGACTGAAGCTAGCTCACTGGAAGAAGGCGTGGTGGATTGTGTTTTCACAATTCATTGCAAATCCCCGGCTACTTTGGTTTGTGTGGATTTCTGGATTCGCCATGAACAGTTTATTACACGATTCACAAAGCCAGTGTGTTCCACCGCCCTTTGTCCCAGGCTAGTTCCCTGAGGTCCCAGAGGTGACGTGCATGGACAGTGCCTCACCAGCTGCTACACAACTAAGCTTCTACGCATTATAAAATATTCATGGAAATCATACCTTATCCCTCAGAGTGTGAAGTCTGCAGTTTTGTTCAAAGACCTCCATGTCCCTCAGCAGCCAGGATATGCACAGTGACATGCAAATAAAACAACACAAGGAATTACAGATGCTGGTTTACTAAAAAAGACACAAAGTGCTGGAGTAACTCAGCAGGCCAGACAGCATCTCTGGATAACATGTACTCCTGCAGTGAATGCCTTCAGAGTACCTGTCACATTTTCTTCCGTTTAACTTAAAAATGACATTCCTGGGTAGGTCCCTAAGCTTTGTTTAGAAATGCAGGTCAGGTACATCCCTTTAAGTAATCTCCTTGCTGGATCTATAATGGGATTGTCCACCTAATCTCCAACACATTGACACAAGGAATTGCAGATGCTGGTTTACTAAAATGACACAAAGTACTGGAGTAACTCAGCAGGTCAGGTAGCATCTCTGGATAACATGGATAGGTGACGTTTCGGATCGGGGCCATTGTACAGACTGATTGTATTAGGCGTGGAAAGCACCCCCCCCAGGAGGGAGGGGGGAGGGGGGAGGGAGGGAGGGAGGAGGGAGGGAGGGAGGGAGGGAGGGAGGGAGGGAGGGAGGGAGGGAGGGAGGGAGGGAGGGAGGGAGGGGAGGGAGGGAGGGAGGGAGGAGGGAGGGAGGGAGGGAGGGAGGGAGGGAGGGAGGGAGGGAGGGAGGGAGGGAGGGAGGGAGGGAGGGAGGGAGGGAGGTAGGTAGGTAGGTAGGTGGGGAGGTAGGGAGGTAGGTGGGGAGGGTGCTGCATCAATGCAGGAGAGGTTTGGGCCCAACAGGTCCACTTGGTCTAGTTTAACTTAAAAATAACATTCCTGGGTAGGTCCCTAAGCTTTGTTTAAAAATGCAGTTGAGGTATGTCCCTTTAAGTAATCTCCTTGCTGGACCTAGAATGGGATTGTCCACCTGACCTCCTTCCCTTCACCAAACTCCAACTTGACTTGAACATTCACCTGATCGCCAAATGTGCTCCAACTGAATCAGAACCTCCTGCTGATTACTGCCCCTCCCCCTCCACAACAACATCTAACAACCTAATAGGCGGCACAGTGGCGCAGAGGTAGAGTTGCTTTCTTATAAAGCCAGAGGCCCGGGTTCGATCCTGACCGCGAATGCTGTCTGTAAGGAGTTTGCATGTTCTGCCAATAACCTCGGAGGTTTTCTCCGGGTGCTCTGGTTTCCTCCCACATTCCTAAGGTGTGTAAGTTTGTAGGTTAATTGGCTTCTGTAAATTGTCCCTAATGTGTCGGATAGAACTGGTGTGTGGGTAATCAGCACTACCAGTGAATTCTATCATGTTTAGGCTTGTTATTTCTAATTGCTTTTCATTGTCCTGTGAGAAAGATGCTGGTGCTAAGTTCATAAGTTCATAAGTTCTAGGAGCCAATCATGGCTGACCTATCTTTCCCTCTCAACCCCATTCTTGTGCCTTTGCCCCACAACACCTGATACTCTGACTAATCAAGAATCCTCACAACAACTTGTCTCAGCACCATCACTGCCCATGAGCCAGATCACAAAGCAACCTGCTGGGTTATTTGTTAAAAAAGGATGCACTTTCTACAGAACGAGTGCAGTGAAGATTCGCCAGAATGTTTCCTGGGGTTGCAAGATCGTCATATGAGGAGAGGCTAATTGGCTAGATCTTCATCCTTTAGAGTTGAGACGAGAGGTGACCTTATTGCAATGAGATTCTAAAGATTATAGATTATAGAACAGTACAGCGCAGGAGTAGGTTTTTCAGCCCACAATGTCCTCACCAAACAAAATGCCAAATTCAACTAATCTTTGTGTGATCCACATCACTCCATTCCTTCCAATATAGAATCCAAAATCCTGTTAAATGCTGCCATCGTATCTGCCCCCACGCCATCCCTAGCAGCATGTTCCAGGCTCCCACCACTCTCTGTCTAAACAAATTGCCCCACACATCTCCTTTAAACTTTGCCCCTCGCACCTTAAAGCCATGACCGCTGGTCTTTGTCATTTCCACCCTGGGATAAAAGGTTCGTCACTCAAAAGGTGATGTATCATTGGAATTCTCTATCCCAGTGGTCTGTGGAACCTTGGTCAACGTTTCATTCAAAACTGACACTGAGACACTGTTCTGAGACATTAGTGCAATGAAGACATCATGGGTGTGATGGTGAAAAATGATGTTGAGAATCATCTAGACATTGATGAATAGTGAGGCAATATGGAGAGGCAAGATTGACAACTCTTGCTCCTTGTTGTTATTTATGTTATGTTATGTTATGCACACAGTGAGCAAGAAGCAGATCGAGCTTTGATTCTCACTGCAGTTGAACAGCTCACCTTCTACCACAAGGTAAGACTGGGCTACAAAGAATACCCAGAATCAGTGTACTCTTACCAAAAGGAGAGATAGCCCCCCCCTCCACTCTCCTCCTCCCCCCCCCTCCACTCTCCTCCCCCCCCCCCCCTCACTCTCCTCCTCCCCCCCCCCCCCCCCATGAATAGTGTGATCAGTTTATCACTGAGGCTAAACACCTGGGATGAGAATAACAAGAGCAAGAAGGGCAACTGCCTTTCCTCAAACTGACATCCAAACCACTTGGGTAGCAGACAACCTAACAGTATGATGATTGTGTAAGAACGAACTGCAGATGCTGCTTTAAATCGAAGGTAGACACAAAATGCTGGAGTAACTCAGCGGGACAGGCAGCATCTCTGGAGAGAAGGAATGGGTGGCGTTTCGGGTCGAGAGCCTTCTTCAGTATGAAGATTGTATTCTCTAATTTCAGGTAATTAACCCACAAACATTCCTCCCCCCCCCCCCCCCCCACACACACTTTCTTCTCTGTGTGTCCCACCTGGGTTCTGAGCCCTCACTGCTCCAGTTATCAAACAAACGGCAAAGTAATCTTCTCAGTTTCCACACAGGCTTCAGGACGCTGAGGGGACCGAATCCTCTCATTCATCATTGAAGCCCTCAGTTCCACTGCGGTACAGAACCGTTCTGAAACTGGATATCTTCCTAAAACTCTTTAATTACTGCTGACGCTGCAAATCCTTGCTCAGTTGCTAGATGCAGCAACAAATCAGTTGCCGTATTTCCATGCCATGGCACCTGCGGTAGACCTGGAAGGCTGTGGGTTAGGCTCTCCCACAGCTACAAGCCCTGGTGTTTGAGAACCTACACTCGATCTCGGAAACAAAGTGTAGTCGGCAGCTGTCAACAGAGAGGTCAGAGGAGCAAACGGACCTTACATTTTTTCTCTCCCTGAACATCTGTTACTGACTGAAAGCACTGCAGTAAGAATGATATTAATATTCAAACAGCATAGACAAGAAAACCTCCAACATTTCTCGTAAATTTGGCACACAGAGAGTCTTCAGAAAAGAAAACTACTTTTGCAATAACAAGAAAAAAAAAAGATTTGAATTTCCGGGAGGCCAAACCACAAACTAGTCAGCGAAGCATAAAGGTTTCTGGAATAAATTGAACCCATCGTTCAAAACCATGGTTGAAAGTATACCTGGATTTACTGCACCACCTGCCTACACATCGTTACACAACGACCACAGGTTATCTCTGGTCATGGGAGGCACAAAGAACTGCAGATGCTGGTTCACTAAAAATGAAATAAAGTGCGAGAGTAACTCAGCAGATTAGGCAGTCCCCTTGCCTCCTTCTTCCACGAGGAGTTGGTTAACCAATTTCACAGTTTGCAACCACGTATCCCTCCTGGGATCACGCCATCCCCAGCCAACAATCGGTCTATCAGGGAACCTCCCTGCCGAAGGTCATCTGTTGCCGGTCCTGTCCTGGTCTTTTCTTGCTTCCAGTTCAATGGGTCCAGTGCCTCAGATCTTCCTTCAGTCAATCGCTGAATACAAACAGGTTGAATTTATTAAATAGGAGGAAGCAATCCGAGATGGTTAGGATTCAGGATTGGGCTGCTCAAGGAGCTGCAGCTGCTAGTTTACACAAAGAGGAGCAAAGTGGCGCAGTGGCACAGCGGTAGAATTGCTGCCTTATAGCACCAGAGACCCAGGTCCTCCAGACTACAGGTGCTGTCTGTACGGATTTTGTGCATTCTCCCTGTGACCGCATGGGTTTCCTCCTATATCCCAAAGATGGGCAGGTTTGTAGGCTAGTCACTTTCTGTAAATTGTACCTAGTGTGCAGGATAGAACTAGTGTGGAGGTGAACGTTGCATTCAGTTGAGGAAGGGCCTCTTTCCACACTGTATCTCTAAGCTAAGTGCTGAGTAACTCAGCGGGTGAGTATGGATAGGTGATGTTTCAGGTCTGAAGAAAGGTCCCTGTAATGTCCTCTGTACATCACAGTCCCCACCTGAGACATTAAATCTGAAGAAAAGTTCGACTCGAAATGTCACCTATCCGTGTTCTCCAGAGACACTGCCTAACTTGCTGAGTTACAACAGCATTTAGTGTCTTTTTTCACAAGACTCAAAGTTGCTCCGTGATCAGCACTGATATCGGATTCAGTCACTCGTGACTCTCAATCGATTAGCTGTTAGGATAATAAATTAACAATGGCTTTGGACTTCCACAAAGAAGGAAGATTATCTGTGGGTGACATCGACTTTGTTCCTGAGTCTTCTTTAGTAGCTGCCAAAGGCAATGGCAGTCCCACTGATTGGAAGTCAGGAAGACGAATACAGAGCCCAAAATACTCAGTTACTATGAATCCCGCAGGATAGCCCAAAGCTTCCTTGCTACATTTGTATCGGATTGAGCAGGCAATAACAGGGGACCCTGGAATAATGGCGTGTGTGTGGGGGTGGTTAGCTT